>NW_027473409.1:300000-462576 GCF_050947335.1 Megachile rotundata
TGATTGTGATTGTGTGATTGTGATTGTGTGATTGTGATTGTGTGATTGTGATTGTGTGATTGTGATTGTGTGATTGTGACTGTGTGATTGTGTGAGTGTGTGATTGTGTGATTGAGTGATTGTGTGGTTGTGTGATTGTGTGGTTGTGTGATTGTGTGATTGTGTGATTGTGTGATTGTGTGATTGTGTGATTGTGTGATTGTGTGATTGTGTGATTGTGTGATTGTGTGATTGTGTGATTGTGTGATTGTGGTTGTGTGATTGTGATTGTGTGATTGTGATTGTGTGATTGTGTCTGTGTGATTTTGTGAGTATGCGATTGTGTGATTGTGTGATTGTGTGATTGTGTGATTGTGTGATTGTGTGATTGTGTAATTGTGATTGTGCGATTGTGTGATTGTGTGATTGTGTGATTGTGTGATTGTGTGATTGTGAGATTGTGTGATTGTGTGATTGTGTGATTAGGTGATTGTGTGATTGTGTGATTGTGTGATTGTGACTGTGTTATTGTGTGAGTGTGTGATTGTCTGGTTGTGTGATTGTGTGGTTGTGTGATTGTGTGGTTGTGTGATTGTGCGATTGTGTGATTGTGTGATTGTGTGATTGTGTGATTGTGTGATTGTGTGATTGTGTGATTGTGTGATTGTGTGATTGTGTGATTGTGAGTGTGTGATTGTCTGATTGAGTGATTGTGTGCTTGTGTGATTGTGTGGTTGTGTGATTGTGTGATTGTGTGATTAGGCGATTGTGTGATTGTGTGATTGTGTGATTGTGTGATTGTGTGATTGTGGTTGTGTGATTGTGATTGTGTGATTGTGATTGTGTGATTGTGTGAGTATGTGATTGTGTGATTGTGTGATTGTGTGATTGTGTGATTGTGTGATTGTGTGATTGTGTAATTGTGATTGTGCGATTGTGTGATTGTGTGATTGTGTGATTGTGTGATTGTGTGATTGTGTGATTGTGAGATTGTGTGATTGTGTGATGGTGTAATTGTGATTGTGTGATTGTGATTGTGTGATTGTGTGATTGTGTGATTGAGTGATTGTGTGATTGCGTGATTGTGTGATTGTGTGATTGTGTGATTGTGTGATTGTGTGATTGTGTGAGTGTGTGATTGTCTGATTGAGTGATTGTGTGCTTGTGTGATTGTGTGGTTGTGTGGTTGTGTGATTGTGTGATTGTGTGATTGTGTGATTGTGTGATTGTGTGATTGCGATTGTGTGATTGTGACTGTGTGATTGTGTGAGTGTGTGATTGTGTGATTGTGTGATTGTGTGATTGTGTGAGTGTGTGATTGTGTGATTGTGTGATTGTGTGATTGTGTGATTGTGATTGTGTGATTGTGACTGTGTGATTGTGTGAGTGTGTGATTGTGTGATTGAGTGATTGGGTGGTTGTGTGATTGTGTGGTTGTTAGATTGTGTGGTTGTGTGATTGTGTGATTGTGTGATTGTGACTGTGTGATTGTGTGAGTGTGTGGTTGTGTGATTGAGTGATTGTGTGCTTGTGTGATTGTGTGGTTGTGTGATTGTGTGATTGTGTGATTGTGTGATTGTGTGATTGTGTGGTTGTGTGATTGTGTGATTGTGTGATTGTGTGATTGTGTGATTGTGTGATTGTGTGATTGTGTGATTGTGTGATTGTGTGATTGTGTGATTGTGTGATTGTGTGATTGTGTGATTGTGTGATTGTGTGATTGTGTGATTGTGCGATTGTGGTTGTGTGATTGTGATTGTGTGATTGTGATTGTGTGATTGTGTGAGTATGTGATTGTGTGATTGTGTGATTGTGTGATTGTGTGATTGTGTGATTGTGTAATTGTGATTGTGTGATTGTGTGATTGTGATTGTGTGATTGTGACTGTGTGATTGTGTGAGTGTGTGATTGTGTGATTGAGTGATTGGGTGGTTGTGTGATTGTGTGGTTGTTAGATTGTGTGGTTGTGTGATTGTGTGAGTGTGTGATTGTGTGATTGAGTGATTGTGTGGTTGTGTGATTGTGTGGTTGTGTGATTGTGTGATTGTGTGATTGTGTGATTGTGTGATTGTGTGATTGTGTGATGGTGTAATTGTGAATGTGTGATTGTGATTGTGTGATTGTGTGATTGTGTGATTGAGTGATTGTGTGAGTGTGTGGTTGTGTGATTGTGTGATTGTGTGATTGTGTAATTGTGATTGTGTGATTGTGTGATTGTGATTGTGTGATTGTGACTGTGTGATTGTGTGAGTGTGTGATTGTGTGATTGAGTGATTGGGTGGTTGTGTGATTGTGTGGTTGTTAGATTGTGTGGTTGTGTGATTGTGTGAGTGTGTGATTGTGTGATTGAGTGATTGTGTGGTTGTGTGATTGTGTGGTTGTGTGATTGTGTGATTGTGTGATTGTGTGATTGTGTGATTGTTTGATTGTGTGATTGTGTGATTGTGTGATTGTGTGATTGTGTGATTGTGTGATTGTGTGATTGTGTGATTGTGTGATTGTGTTATTGTGTTATTGTGTGATTGTGTGATTGTGTGATTGTGTGATTGTGTGATTGTGTGATTGTGTGATGGTGTGATTGTGTGATTGTGTGATTGTGTGATTGTGTGATTGTGTGATTGCGTGATTGTGTGATTGTGTGATTGTGTGATTGTTTGATTGTGTGATTGTGTGATTGTGTGATTGTGTGATTGTGTGATTGTGTGATTGTGTGATTGTGTCATTGTGTTATTGTGTGATTGTGTGATTGTGTGATTGTGTGATTGTGTGATTGTGTGATTGTGTGATTGTGTGATTGTGTGATTGTGTGATTGTGTGATTGTGTGATTGTGTGATTGTGTGATTGTGTGATTGTGTGATTGTGTGATTGTGTGATTGTGTGATTGTGTGATTGTGTGATTGTGTGATTGTGTGATTGTGTGATTGTGTGATTGTGTGATTGTGTGATTGTGTGATTGTGTGATTGTGTGATTGTGTGATTGTGTGATTGTGTGATTGTGTGATTGTGTGATTGTGTGATTGTGTGATTGTGTGATTGCGTGATTGCGTGATTGCGTGATTGTGTGATTGTGTGATTGTGTGATTGTGTGATTGTGTGATTGTGTGATTGTGTGATTGTGTGATTGTGTGATTGTGTGATTGTGTGATTGTGTGATTGTGTGATTGTGTGATTGTGTGATTGTGTGATTGTGTGATTGTGTGATTGTGTGATTGTGTGATTGTGATTGTGTGATTGTGATTGTGTGATTGTGATTGTGTGATTGTGATTGTGTGATTGTGATTGTGATTGTGTGATTGTGATTGTGTGATTGTGATTGTGTGATTGTGATTGTGTGATTGTGATTGTGTGATTGTGATTGTGTGATTGTGACTGTGTGATTGTGTGAGTGTGTGATTGTGTGATTGAGTGATTGTGTGGTTGTGTGATTGTGTGGTTGTGTGATTGTGTGATTGTGTGATTGTGTGATTGTGTGATTGTGTGATTGTGTGATTGTGTGATTGTGTGATTGTGTGATTGTGTGATTGTGTGATTGTGTGATTGTGGTTGTGTGATTGTGATTGTGTGATTGTGATTGTGTGATTGTGTCTGTGTGATTGTGTGAGTATGCGATTGTGTGATTGTGTGATTGTGTGATTGTGTGATTGTGTGATTGTGTAATTGTGATTGTGCGATTGTGTGATTGTGTGATTGTGTGATTGTGTGATTGTGTGATTGTGAGATTGTGTGATTGTGTGATGGTGTAATTGTGATTGTGTGATTGTGATTGTGTGATTGTGTGATTGTGTGATTGAGTGATTGTGTGATTGTGTGATTGTGTGATTGTGTGATTGTGTGATTGTGTGAGTGTGTGATTGTCTGATTGAGTGATTGTGTGCTTGTGTGATTGTGTGGTTGTGTGGTTGTGTGATTGTGTGATTGTGTGATTAGGTGATTGTGTGATTGTGTGACTGTGTGATTGTGACTGTGTGATTGTGTGAGTGTGTGATTGTGTGGTTGTGTGATTGTGTGGTTGTGTGATTGTGTGGTTGTGTGATTGTGCGATTGTCTGATTGTGTGATTGTGTGATTGTGTGATTGTGTGATTGTGTGATTGTGTGATTGTGTGATTGTGTGATTGTGTGATTGTGTGATTGTGTGATTGTGTGATTGTGTGATTGTGTGATTGTGTGATTGTGTGATTGTGATTGTCTGATTGAGTGATTGTGTGCTTGTGTGATTGTGTGGTTGTGTGATTGTGTGATTGTGTGATTAGGCGATTGTGTGATTGTGTGATTGTGTGATTGTGTGATTGTGGTTGTGTGATTGTGATTGTGTGATTGTGATTGTGTGATTGTGTCTGTGTGATTGTGTGAGTATGTGATTGTGTGATTGTGTGATTGTGTGATTGTGTGATTGTGTGATTGTGTAATTGTGATTGTGCGATTGTGTGATTGTGTGATTGTGTGATTGTGTGATTGTGTGATTGTGTGATTGTGAGATTGTGTGATTGTGTGATGGTGTAATTGTGATTGTGTGATTGTGATTGTGTGATTGTGTGATTGTGTGATTGAGTGATTGTGTGATTGCGTGATTGTGTGATTGTGTGATTGTGTGATTGTGTGATTGTGTGATTGTGTGAGTGTGTGATTGTCTGATTGAGTGATTGTGTGCTTGTGTGATTGTGTGGTTGTGTGGTTGTGTGATTGTGTGATTGTGTGATTGTGTGATTGTGACTGTGTGATTGTGTGAGTGTGTGATTGTGTGGTTGTGTGATTGTGTGGTTGTGTGATTGTGTGGTTGTGTGATTGTGCGATTGTGTGATTGTGTGATTGTGTGATTGTGTGATTGTGTGATTGTGTGATTGTGTGATTGTGTGATTGTGTGATTGTGTGATTGTGTGATTGTGTGATTGTGTGATTGTGTGATTGTGAGTGTGTGATTGTCTGATTGAGTGATTGTGTGCTTGTGTGATTGTGTGGTTGTGTGATTGTGTGATTGTGTGATTAGGCGATTGTGTGATTGTGTGATTGTGTGATTGTGTGATTGTGTGATTGTGTGATTGTGATTGTGTGACTGTGATTGTGTGATTGTGACTGTGTGATTGTGACTGTGTGATTGTGTGAGTGTGTGATTGTGTGATTGAGTGATTGTGTGCTTGTGTGATTGTGTGGTTGTGTGATTGTGTGATTAGGTGATTGTGTGATTGTGTGATTGTGTGATTGTGTGATTGTGTGATTGTGTGATTGTGTGATTGTGTGATTATGTGATTGTGTGATTGTGTGATTGTGTGATTGTGTGAGTGTGTGATTGTCTGATTGAGTGATTGTGTGCTTGTGTGATTGTGTGGTTGTGTGATTGTGTGATTGTGTGATTGTGTGATTGTGACTGTGTGATTGTGTGAGTGTGTGATTGTGTGATTGAGTGATTGTGTGCTTGTGTGATTGTGTGGTTGTGTGATTGTGTGATTGTGTGATTGTGTGATTGTGTGATTGTGTGATTGTGTGATTGTGTGATTGTGTGATTGTGTGATTGTGTGATTGTGTGATTGTGTGATTGTGTGATTGTGTGATTGTGTGATTGTGTGATTGTGTGATTGTGTGATTGTGTGATTGTGTGATTGTGTGATTGTGTGATTGTGTGATTGTGTGATTGTGTGATTGTGGTTGTGTGATTGTGACTGTGTGATTGTGATTGTGTGATTGTGATTGTGTGATTGTGATTGTGTGATTGTGATTGTGCGATTGTGATTGTGTGATTGTGATTGTGTGATTGTGATTGTGTGATTGTGATTGTGTGATTGTGATTGTGTGATTGTGGTTGTGTGATTGTGATTGTGCGATTGTGATTGTGTGATTGTGATTGTGTGATTGTGATTGTGTGATTGTGATTGTGTGATTGTGATTGTGTGATTGTGATTGTGTGATTGTGATTGTGTGATTGTGTGATTGTGACTGTGTGATTGTGTGAATGTGTGATTGTGTGATTGAGTGATTGTGTGGTTGTGTGATTGTGTGGTTGTGTGATTGTGTGATTGTGTGATTGTGTGATTGTATGATTGTGTGATTGTGTGATTGTGTGATTGTGTGATTGTGGTTGTTTGATTGTGATTGTGTGATTGTGATTGTGTGATTGTGTCTGTGTGATTGTGTGAGTATGTGATTGTGTGATTGTGTGATTGTGTGATTGTGTGATTGTGTGATTGTGTAATTGTGATTGTGCGATTGTGTGATTGTGTGATTGTGTGATTGTGTGATTGTGTGATTGTGTGATTGTGAGATTGTGTGATTGTGTGATGGTGTAATTGTGATTGTGTGATTGTGATTGTGTGATTGTGTGATTGTGTGATTGAGTGATTGTGTGAGTGTGTGGTTGTGTGATTGCGTGATTGTGTGATTGTGTGGTTGTGTGATTGTGTGATTGTGTGATTAGGTGATTGTGTGATTGTGTGATTGTGACTGTGTGATTGTATGAGTGTGTGATTGTGTGATTGAGTGATTGTGTGCTAGTGTGATTGTGTGGTTGTGTGATTGTGTGATTGTGTGATTGTGTGATTGTGTGATTGTGTGATTGTGTGATTGTGTGATTGTGCGATTGTGTGATTGTGTGATTGTGTGATTGTGTGATTGTGTGATTGTGTGATTGTGTAATTGTGTGATTGTGTGATTGTGGTTGTGTGATTGTGACTGTGTGATTGTGATTGTGTGATTGTGATTGTGTGATTGTGACTGTGTGATTGTGTGAGTGTGTGATTGTGTGATTGTGTGATTGTGTGATTGTGTGATTGTGTGATTGTGTGATTGTGTGATTGTGTGATTGTGTGATTGTGTGATTGTGTGATTGTGTGATTGTGTGATTGTGTGATTGTGTGATTGTGTGAGTGTGTGATTGTCTGATTGAGTGATTGTGTGCTTGTGTGATTGTGTGGTTGTGTGGTTGTGTGATTGTGTGATTGTGTGATTAGGTGATTGTGTGATTGTGTGATTGTGTGATTGTGACTGTGTGATTGTGTGAGTGTGTGATTGTGTGGTTGCGTGATTGTGTGGTTGTGTGATTGTGTGGTTGTGTGATTGTGTGATTGTGTGATTGTGTGATTGTGTGATTGTGTGATTGTGTGATTGTGTGATTGTGAGTGTGTGATTGTCTGATTGAGTGATTGTGTGCTTGTGTGATTGTGTGGTTGTGTGATTGTGTGATTGTGTGATTAGGTGATTGTGTGATTGTGTGATTGTGTGATTGTGTGATTGTGTGATTGTGTGAGTGTGTGATTGTGTGATTGTGTGATTGTGTGATTGTGTGATTGTGATTGTGTGATTGTGACTGTGTGATTGTGTGAGTGTGTGATTGTGTGATTGAGTGATTGGGTGGTTGTGTGATTGTGTGGTTGTTAGATTGTGTGGTTGTGTGATTGTGTGATTGTGTGATTGTGTAATTGTGACTGTGTGATTGTGTGAGTGTGTGATTGTGTGATTGAGTGATTGTGTGCTTGTGTGATTGTGTGGTTGTGTGATTGTGTGATTGTGTGATTGTGTGATTGTGTGATTGTGTGATTGTGTGATTGTGTGATTGTGTGATTGTGTGATTGTGTGATTGTGTGATTGTGTGATTGTGTGATTGTGTGATTGTGGTTGTGTGATTGTGACTGTGTGATTGTGATTGTGTGATTGTGATTGTGTGATTGTGACTGTGTGATTGTGTGAGTGTGTGATTGTGTGATTATGTGATTGTGTGAGTGTGTGATTGTGTGATTGTGTGATTGTGTGATTGTGTGATTGTGATTGTGTGATTGTGACTGTGTGATTGTGTGAGTGTGTGATTGTGTGATTGAGTGATTGGGTGGTTGTGTGATTGTGTGGTTGTTAGATTGTGTGGTTGTGTGATTGTGTGAGTGTGTGATTGTGTGATTGAGTGATTGTGTGGTTGTGTGATTGTGCGGTTGTGTGATTGTGTGATTGTGTGATTGTGTGATTGTGTGATTGTGTGATTGTGTGATTGTGATTGTGTGATTGTGTGATTGTGTGATTGTGTGATTGTGTGATTGTGTGATTGTGGTTGTGTGATTGTGATTGTGTGATTGTGATTGTGTGATTGTGATTGTGTGATTGTGTCTGTGTGATTGTGTGAGTATGTGATTGTGTGATTGTGTGATTGTGTGATTGTGTAATTGTGATTGTGTGATTGTGTGATTGTGTGATTGTGTGATTGTGTGATTGTGTGATTGTGTGATTGTGTGATTGTGACTGTGTGATTGTGTGAGTGTGTGATTGTGTGATTGAGTGATTGTGTGCTTGTGTGATTGTGTGGTTGTGTGATTGTGTGATTGTGTGATTGTGTGATTGTGTGATTGTGTGATTGTGTGATTGTGTGATTGTGTTATTGTGTGATTGTGTGATTGTGTGATTGTGTGATTGTGTGATTATGTGATTGTGTGATTGTGTGATTGTGTGATTGTGTGATTGTGGTTGTGTGATTGTGACTGTGTGATTGTGATTGTGTGATTGTGATTGTGTGATTGTGACTGTGTGATTGTGTAAGTGTGTGATTGTGTGATTGTGTGATTGTGTGATTGTGTGAGTGTGTGATTGTGTGATTGTGTGATTGTGTGATTGTGATTGTGTGATTGTGACTGTGTGATTGTGTGAGTGTGTGATTGTGTGATTGAGTGATTGGGTGGTTGTGTGATTGTGTGGTTGTTAGATTGTGTGGTTGTGTGATTGTGTGAGTGTGTGATTGTGTGATTGAGTGATTGTGTGGTTGTGTGATTGTGTGGTTGTGTGATTGTGTGATTGTGTGATTGTGTGATTGTGTGATTGTGTGATTGTGTGATTGTGTGATTGTGTGATTGTGTGATTGTGTGATTGTGCGATTGTGGTTGTGTGATTGTGATTGTGTGATTGTGATTGTGTGATTGTGATTGTGTGATTGTGTGAGTATGTGATTGTGTGATTGTGTGATTGTGTGATTGTGTAATTGTGATTGTGTGATTGTGTGATTGTGTGATTGTGTGATTGTGTGATTGTGAGATTGTGTGATTGTGTGATGGTGTAATTGTGATTGTGTGATTGTGATTGTGTGATTGTGTGATTGTGTGATTGTGTGAGTGTGTGATTGTGTGATTGTGTGATTGTGTGATTGTGTGATTGTGTGATTGTGATTGTGTGATTGTGACTGTGTGATTGTGTGAGTGTGTGATTGTGTGATTGAGTGATTGGGTGGTTGTGTGATTGTGTGGTTGTTAGATTGTGTGGTTGTGTGATTGTGTGATTGTGTGATTGTGTGATTGTGACTGTGTGATTGTGTGAGTGTGTGATTGTGTGATTGAGTGATTGTGTGCTTGTGTGATTGTGTGGTTGTGTGATTGTGTGATTGTGTGATTGTGTGATTGTGTGATTGTGTGATTGTGTGATTGTGTGATTGTGTGATTGTGTGCTTGTGTGATTGTGTGATTGTGTGATTGTGTGATTGTGTGATTGTGTGATTGTGTGATTGTGTGATTGTGTGATTGTGTGATTGTGTGATTGTGTGATTGTGGTTGTGTGATTGTGACTGTGTGATTGTGATTGTGTGATTGTGATTGTGTGATTGTGACTGTGTGATTGTGTGAGTGTGTGATTGTGTGATTGTGTGATTGTGTGAGTGTGTGATTGTGTGATTGTGTGATTGTGTGATTGTGTGATTGTGATTGTGTGATTGTGACTGTGTGATTGTGTGAGTGTGTGATTGTGTGATTGAGTGATTGGGTGGTTGTGTGATTGTGTGGTTGTTAGATTGTGTGGTTGTGTGATTGTGTGAGTGTGTGATTGAGTGATTGAGTGATTGTGTGGTTGTGTGATTGTGCGGTTGTGTGATTGTGTGATTGTGTGATTGTGTGATTGTGTGATTGTGTGATTGTGTGATTGTGTGAATGTGTGATTGTGTGATTGTGTGATTGTGTGATTGTGGTTGTGTGATTGTGATTGTGTGATTGTGATTGTGTGATTGTGTCTGTGTGATTGTGTGAGTATGTGATTGTGTGATTGTGTGATTGTGTGATTGTGTAATTGTGATTGTGTGATTGTGTGATTGTGTGATTGTGTGATTGTGTGATTGTGTGATTGTGTGATTGTGTGATTGTGTGATTGTGAGTGTGTGATTGTCTGATTGAGTGATTGTGTGCTTGTGTGATTGTGTGGTTGTGTGATTGTGTGATTGTGTGATTAGGCGATTGTGTGATTGTGTGATTGTGTGATTGTGTGATTGTGTGATTGTGTGATTGTGATTGTGTGATTGTGATTGTGTGATTGTGACTGTGTGATTGTGACTGTGTGATTGTGACTGTGTGATTGTGTGAGTGTGTGATTGTGTGATTGAGTGATTGTGTGCTTGTGTCATTGTGTGGTTGTGTGATTGTGTGATTGTGTGATTAGGTGATTGTGTGATTGTGTGATTGTGTGATTATGTGATTGTGTGATTGTGTGATTGTGTGATTGTGTGATTATGTGATTGTGTGATTGTGTGATTGTGTGATTGTGTGAGTGTGTGATTGTCTGATTGAGTGATTGTGTGCTTGTGTGATTGTGTGGTTGTGTGATTGTGTGATTGTGTGATTGTGTGATTGTGACTGTGTGATTGTGTGTGTGTCTGATTGTGTGATTGTGTGATTGTGTGATTGTGTTATTGTGTGATTGTGTGATTGTGTGATTGTGTGATTGTGTGATTGAGTGATTGTGTGATTGTGTGATTGTGTGAGTGTGTGATTGTGTGATTGAGTGATTGTGTGCTTGTGTGATTGTGTGGTTGTGTGATTGTGTGATTGTGTGATTAGGTGATTGTGTGATTGTGTGATTGTGTGATTATGTGATTGTGTGATTGTGTGATTGTGTGATTGTGTGATTATGTGATTGTGTGATTGTGTGATTGTGTGATTGTGTGAGTGTGTGATTGTCTGATTGAGTGATTGTGTGCTTGTGTGATTATGTGATTGTGTGATTGTGTGATTGTGTGATTGTGTGATTGTGTGATTATGTGATTGTGTGATTGTGTGATTGAGTGATTGTGTGAGTGTGTGGTTGTGTGATTGTGTGATTGTGTGATTGTGTGATTGTGGTTGTGTGATTGTGATTGTGTGATTGTGATTGTGTGATTGTGTCTGTGTGATTGTGTGAGTATGCGATTGTGTGATTGTGTGATTGTGTGATTGTGTGATTGTGTGATTGTGTAATTGTGATTGTGCGATTGTGTGATTGTGTGATTGTGTGATTGTGTGATTATGTGATTGTGTGATTGTGTGATTGTGTGATTGTGTGAGTGTGTGATTGTCTGATTGAGTGATTGTGTGCTTGTGTGATTGTGTGGTTGTGTGATTGTGTGATTGTGTGATTGTGTGATTGTGACTGTGTGATTGTGTGAGTGTGTGATTGTGTGATTGAGTGATTGTGTGCTTGTGTGATTGTGTGGTTGTGTGATTGTGTGATTGTGTGATTGTGTGATTGTGTGACTGTGTGATTGTGTGATTGTGTGATTGTGTGATTGTGTGATTGTGTGATTGTGTGATTGTGTGATTGTGTGATTGTGTGATTGTGTGATTGTGTGATTGTGTGATTGTGTGATTGTGTGATTGTGTGATTGTGGTTGTGTGATTGTGACTGTGTGATTGTGATTGTGTGATTGTGATTGTGTGATTGTGATTGTGTGATTGTGATTGTGCGATTGTGATTGTGTGATTGTGATTGTGTGATTGTGATTGTGTGATTGTGATTGTGTGATTGTGATTGTGTGATTGTGATTGTGCGATTGTGATTGTGTGATTGTGATTGTGTGATTGTGATTGTGTGATTGTGATTGTGTGATTGTGATTGTGTGATTGTGATTGTGTGATTGTGATTGTGTGATTGTGATTGTGTGATTGTGACTGTGTGATTGTGTGAATGTGTGATTGTGTGATTGAGTGATTGTGTGGTTGTGTGATTGTGTGGTTGTGTGATTGTGTGGTTGTGTGATTGTGTGATTGTGTGATTGTGTGATTGTGTGATTGTGTGATTGTGTGATTGTGTGATTGTGTGATTGTGTGATTGTGGTTGTGTGATTGTGATTGTGTGATTGTGATTGTGTGATTGTGTCTGTGTGATTGTGTGAGTATGTGATTGTGTGATTGTGTGATTGTGTGATTGTGTGATTGTGTGATTGTGTAATTGTGATTGTGCGATTGTGTGATTGTGTGATTGTGTGATTGTGTGATTGTGTGATTGTGTGATTGTGAGATTGTGTGATTGTGTGATGGTGTAATTGTGATTGTGTGATTGTGATTGTGTGATTGTGTGATTGTGTGATTGAGTGATTGTGTGAGTGTGTGGTTGTGTGATTGCGTGATTGTGTGATTGTGTGGTTGTGTGATTGTGTGATTGTGTAATTGTGATTGTGCGATTGTGTGATTGTGTGATTGTGTGATTGTGTGATTGTGTGATTGTGAGATTGTGTGATTGTGTGATGGTGTAATTGTGATTGTGTGATTGTGATTGTGTGATTGTGATTGTGTGATTGTGTCTGTGTGATTGTGTGAGTATGTGATTGTGTGATTGTGTGATTGTGTGATTGTGTGATTGTGTGATTGTGTAATTGTGATTGTGCGATTGTGTGATTGTGTGATTGTGTGATTGTGTGATTGTGTGATTGTGTGATTGTGAGATTGTGTGATTGTGTGATGGTGTAATTGTGATTGTGTGATTGTGATTGTGTGATTGTGTGATTGTGTGATTGAGTGATTGTGTGAGTGTGTGGTTGTGTGATTGCGTGATTGTGTGATTGTGTGGTTGTGTGATTGTGTGATTGTGTGATTAGGTGATTGTGTGATTGTGTGATTGTGACTGTGTGATTGTATGAGTGTGTGATTGTGTGATTGAGTGATTGTGTGCTAGTGTGATTGTGTGGCTGTGTGATTGTGTGATTGTGTGATTGTGTGATTGTGTGATTGTGTGATTGTGTGATTGTGTGATTGTGCGATTGTGTGATTGTGTGATTGTGTGATTGTGTGATTGTGTGATTGTGTGATTGTGTGATTGTGTGATTGTGTGATTGTGGTTGTGTGATTGTGACTGTGTGATTGTGATTGTGTGATTGTGATTGTGTGATTGTGACTGTGTGATTGTGTGAGTGTGTGATTGTGTGATTGTGTGATTGTGTGATTGTGTGATTGTGTGAGTATGTGATTGTGTGATTGTGTGATTGTGTGATTGTGTGATTGTGTGATTGTGGTTGTGTGATTGTGACTGTGTGATTGTGATTGTGTGATTGTGATTGTGTGATTGTGACTGTGTGATTGTGTGAGTGTGTGATTGTGTGATTGTGTGATTGTGTGAGTGTGTGATTGTCTGATTGAGTGATTGTGTGCTTGTGTGATTGTGTGGTTGTGTGGTTGTGTGATTGTGTGATTGTGTGATTAGGTGATTGTGTGATTGTGTGATTGTGTGATTGTGACTGTGTGATTGTGTGAGTGTGTGATTGTGTGGTTGCGTGATTGTGTGGTTGTGTGATTGTGTGGTTGTGTGATTGTGTGATTGTGTGATTGTGTGATTGTGTGATTGTGTGATTGTGTGATTGTGTGATTGTGAGTGTGTGATTGTCTGATTGAGTGATTGTGTGCTTGTGTGATTGTGTGGTTGTGTGATTGTGTGATTGTGTGATTAGGTGATTGTGTGATTGTGTGATTGTGTGATTGTGTGATTGTGATTGTGTGATTGTGACTGTGTGATTGTGTGGGTGTGTGATTGTGTGATTGAGTGATTGGGTGGTTGTGTGATTGTGTGGTTGTTAGATTGTGTGGTTGTGTGATTGTGTGATTGTGTGATTGTGTAATTGTGACTGTGTGATTGTGTGAGTGTGTGATTGTGTGATTGAGTGATTGTGTGCTTGTGTGATTGTGTGGTTGTGTGATTGTGTGATTGTGTGATTGTGTGATTGTGTGATTGTGTGATTGTGTGATTGTGTGATTGTGTGATTGTGTGATTGTGTGATTGTGTGATTGTGTGATTGTGTGATTGTGTGATTGTGTGATTGTGTGATTGTGGTTGTGTGATTGTGACTGTGTGATTGTGATTGTGTGATTGTGATTGTGTGATTGTGACTGTGTGATTGTGTGAGTGTGTGATTGTGTGATTGTGTGATTGTGTGAGTGTGTGATTGTGTGATTGTGTGATTGTGTGATTGTGTGATTGTGATTGTGTGATTGTGACTGTGTGATTGTGTGAGTGTGTGATTGTGTGATTGAGTGATTGGGTGGTTGTGTGATTGTGTGGTTGTTAGATTGTGTGGTTGTGTGATTGTGTGAGTGTGTGATTGTGTGATTGAGTGATTGTGTGGTTGTGTGATTGTGCGGTTGTGTGATTGTGTGATTGTGTGATTGTGTGATTGTGTGATTGTGTGATTGTGTGATTGTGTGATTGTGTGATTGTGTGATTGTGTGATTGTGTGATTGTGTGATTGTGGTTGTGTGATTGTGATTGTGTGATTGTGATTGTGTGATTGTGATTGTGTGATTGTGTCTGTGTGATTGTGTGAGTATGTGATTGTGTGATTGTGTGATTGTGTGATTGTGTAATTGTGATTGTGTGATTGTGTGATTGTGTGATTGTGTGATTGTGTGATTGTGTGATTGTGACTGTGTGATTGTGTGAGTGTGTGATTGTGTGATTGAGTGATTGTGTGCTTGTGTGATTGTGTGGTTGTGTGATTGTGTGATTGTGTGATTGTGTGATTGTGTGATTGTGTGATTGTGTGATTGTGTGATTGTGTGATTGTGTTATTGTGTGATTGTGTGATTGTGTGATTGTGTGATTGTGTGATTATGTGATTGTGTGATTGTGTGATTGTGTGATTGTGTGATTGTGGTTGTGTGATTGTGACTGTGTGATTGTGATTGTGTGATTGTGATTGTGTGATTGTGACTGTGTGATTGTGTGAGTGTGTGATTGTGTGATTGTGTGATTGTGTGATTGTGTGAGTGTGTGATTGTGTGATTGTGTGATTGTGTGATTGTGATTGTGTGATTGTGACTGTGTGATTGTGTGAGTGTGTGATTGTGTGATTGAGTGATTGGGTGGTTGTGTGATTGTGTGGTTGTTAGATTGTGTGGTTGTGTGATTGTGTGAGTGTGTGATTGTGTGATTGAGTGATTGTGTGGTTGTGTGATTGTGTGGTTGTGTGATTGTGTGGTTGTGTGATTGTGTGATTGTGTGATTGTGTGATTGTGTGATTGTGTGATTGTGTGATTGTGTGATTGTGTGATTGTGTGATTGTGTGATTGTGTGATTGTGCGATTGTGGTTGTGTGATTGTGATTGTGTGATTGTGATTGTGTGATTGTGATTGTGTGATTGTGTGAGTATGTGATTGTGTGATTGTGTGATTGTGTGATTGTGTGATTGTGTGATTGTGTAATTGTGATTGTGTGATTGTGTGATTGTGTGATTGTGTGATTGTGTGATTGTGAGATTGTGTGATTGTGTGATGGTGTAATTGTGATTGTGTGATTGTGATTGTGTGATTGTGTGATTGTGTGATTGTGTGAGTGTGTGATTGTGTGATTGTGTGATTGTGTGATTGTGTGATTGTGATTGTGTGATTGTGACTGTGTGATTGTGTGAGTGTGTGATTGTGTGATTGAGTGATTGGGTGGTTGTGTGATTGTGTGGTTGTTAGATTGTGTGGTTGTGTGATTGTGTGATTGTGTGATTGTGTGATTGTGACTGTGTGATTGTGTGAGTGTGTGATTGTGTGATTGAGTGATTGTGTGCTTGTGTGATTGTGTGGTTGTGTGATTGTGTGATTGTGTGATTGTGTGATTGTGTGATTGTGTGATTGTGTGATTGTGTGATTGTGTGATTGTGTGATTGTGTGATTGTGTGATTGTGTGATTGTGTGATTGTGTGATTGTGTGATTGTGTGATTGTGTGATTGTGTGATTGTGTGATTGTGTGATTGTGTGATTGTGGTTGTGTGATTGTGACTGTGTGATTGTGATTGTGTGATTGTGATTGTGTGATTGTGACTGTGTGATTGTGTGAGTGTGTGATTGTGTGATTGTGTGATTGTGTGAGTGTGTGATTGTGTGATTGTGTGATTGTGTGATTGTGTGATTGTGATTGTGTGATTGTGACTGTGTGATTGTGTGAGTGTGTGATTGTGTGATTGAGTGATTGGGTGGTTGTGTGATTGTGTGGTTGTTAGATTGTGTGGTTGTGTGATTGTGTGAGTGTGTGATTGTGTGATTGAGTGATTGTGTGGTTGTGTGATTGTGTGATTGTGTGATTGAGTGATTGTGTGCTTGTGTGATTGTGTGGTTGTGTGATTGTGTGATTGTGTGATTGTGTGATTGTGTGATTGTGTGATTGTGTGATTGTGTGATTGTGTGATTGTGTGATTGTGTGATTGTGTGATTGTGTGATTGTGTGATTGTGTGATTGTGTGATTGTGTGATTGTGTGATTGTGTGATTGTGTGATTGTGGTTGTGTGATTGTGACTGTGTGATTGTGATTGTGTGATTGTGATTGTGTGATTGTGACTGTGTGATTGTGTGAGTGTGTGATTGTGTGATTGTGTGATTGTGTGAGTGTGTGATTGTGTGATTGTGTGATTGTGTGATTGTGTGATTGTGATTGTGTGATTGTGACTGTGTGATTGTGTGAGTGTGTGATTGTGTGATTGAGTGATTGGGTGGTTGTGTGATTGTGTGGTTGTTAGATTGTGTGGTTGTGTGATTGTGTGAGTGTGTGATTGTGTGATTGAGTGATTGTGTGGTTGTGTGATTGTGCGGTTGTGTGATTGTGTGATTGTGTGATTGTGTGATTGTGTGATTGTGTGATTGTGTGAATGTGTGATTGTGTGATTGTGTGATTGTGTGATTGTGGTTGTGTGATTGTGATTGTGTGATTGTGATTGTGTGATTGTGTCTGTGTGATTGTGTGAGTATGTGATTGTGTGATTGTGTGATTGTGTGATTGTGTAATTGTGATTGTGTGATTGTGTGATTGTGTGATTGTGTGATTGTGTGATTGTGTGATTGTGTGATTGTGTGATTGTGAGTGTGTGATTGTCTGATTGAGTGATTGTGTGCTTGTGTGATTGTGTGGTTGTGTGATTGTGTGATTGTGTGATTAGGCGATTGTGTGATTGTGTGATTGTGTGATTGTGTGATTGTGTGATTGTGTGATTGTGATTGTGTGATTGTGATTGTGTGATTGTGACTGTGTGATTGTGACTGTGTGATTGTGACTGTGTGATTGTGTGAGTGTGTGATTGTGTGATTGAGTGATTGTGTGCTTGTGTCATTGTGTGGTTGTGTGATTGTGTGATTGTGTGATTAGGTGATTGTGTGATTGTGTGATTGTGTGATTATGTGATTGTGTGATTGTGTGATTGTGTGATTGTGTGATTATGTGATTGTGTGATTGTGTGATTGTGTGATTGTGTGAGTGTGTGATTGTCTGATTGAGTGATTGTGTGCTTGTGTGATTGTGTGGTTGTGTGATTGTGTGATTGTGTGATTGTGTGATTGTGACTGTGTGATTGTGTGTGTGTGTGATTGTGTGATTGTGTGATTGTGTGATTGTGTTATTGTGTGATTGTGTGATTGTGTGATTGTGTGATTGTGTGATTGAGTGATTGTGTGATTGTGTGATTGTGTGAGTGTGTGATTGTGTGATTGAGTGATTGTGTGCTTGTGTGATTGTGTGGTTGTGTGATTGTGTGATTGTGTGATTAGGTGATTGTGTGATTGTGTGATTGTGTGATTATGTGATTGTGTGATTGTGTGATTGTGTGATTGTGTGATTATGTGATTGTGTGATTGTGTGATTGTGTGATTGTGTGAGTGTGTGATTGTCTGATTGAGTGATTGTGTGCTTGTGTGATTATGTGATTGTGTGATTGTGTGATTGTGTGATTGTGTGATTATGTGATTGTGTGATTGTGTGATTGAGTGATTGTGTGAGTGTGTGGTTGTGTGATTGTGTGATTGTGTGATTGTGTGATTGTGTGATTGTGTGATTGTGTGATTGTGTGATTGTGTGATTGTGGTTGTGTGATTGTGATTGTGTGATTGTGTCTGTGTGATTGTGTGAGTATGCGATTGTGTGATTGTGTGATTGTGTGATTGTGTGATTGTGTGATTGTGTAATTGTGATTGTGCGATTGTGTGATTGTGTGATTGTGTGATTGTGTGATTATGTGATTGTGTGATTGTGTGATTGTGTGATTGTGTGAGTGTGTGATTGTCTGATTGAGTGATTGTGTGCTTGTGTGATTGTGTGGTTGTGTGATTGTGTGATTGTGTGATTGTGTGATTGTGACTGTGTGATTGTGTGAGTGTGTGATTGTGTGATTGAGTGATTGTGTGCTTGTGTGATTGTGTGGTTGTGTGATTGTGTGATTGTGTGATTGTGTGATTGTGTGATTGTGTGATTGTGTGATTGTGTGATTGTGTGATTGTGGTTGTGTGATTGTGACTGTGTGATTGTGATTGTGTGATTGTGATTGTGTGAATGTGACTGTGTGATTGTGTGAGTGTGTGATTGTGTGATTGTGTGATTGTGTGATTGTGTGATTGTGTGATTGTGGTTGTGTGATTGTGATTGTGTGATTGTGATTGTGTGATTGTGTCTGTGTGATTGTGTGAGTATGTGATTGTGTGATTGTGTGATTGTGTGATTGTGTGATTGTGTGATTGTGTAATTGTGATTGTGCGATTGTGTGATTGTGTGATTGTGTGATTGTGTGATTGTGTGATTGTGTGATTGTGAGATTGTGTGATTGTGTGATGGTGTAATTGTGATTGTGTGATTGTGATTGTGTGATTGTGTGATTGTGTGATTGAGTGATTGTGTGAGTGTGTGGTTGTGTGATTGCGTGATTGTGTGATTGTGTGGTTGTGTGATTGTGTGATTGTGTAATTGTGATTGTGCGATTGTGTGATTGTGTGATTGTGTGATTGTGTGATTGTGTGATTGTGTGATTGTGAGATTGTGTGATTGTGTGATGGTGTAATTGTGATTGTGTGATTGTGATTGTGTGATTGTGATTGTGTGATTGTGTCTGTGTGATTGTGTGAGTATGTGATTGTGTGATTGTGTGATTGTGTGATTGTGTGATTGTGTGATTGTGTAATTGTGATTGTGCGATTGTGTGATTGTGTGATTGTGTGATTGTGTGATTGTGTGATTGTGTGATTGTGAGATTGTGTGATTGTGTGATGGTGTAATTGTGATTGTGTGATTGTGATTGTGTGATTGTGTGATTGTGTGATTGAGTGATTGTGTGAGTGTGTGGTTGTGTGATTGCGTGATTGTGTGATTGTGTGGTTGTGTGATTGTGTGATTGTGTGATTAGGTGATTGTGTGATTGTGTGATTGTGACTGTGTGATTGTATGAGTGTGTGATTGTGTGATTGAGTGATTGTGTGCTAGTGTGATTGTGTGGCTGTGTGATTGTGTGATTGTGTGATTGTGTGATTGTGTGATTGTGTGATTGTGTGATTGTGTGATTGTGCGATTGTGTGATTGTGTGATTGTGTGATTGTGTGATTGTGTGATTGTGTGATTGTGTGATTGTGTGATTGTGTGATTGTGGTTGTGTGATTGTGACTGTGTGATTGTGATTGTGTGATTGTGATTGTGTGATTGTGACTGTGTGATTGTGTGAGTGTGTGATTGTGTGATTGTGTGATTGTGTGATTGTGTGATTGTGTGAGTATGTGATTGTGTGATTGTGTGATTGTGTGATTGTGTGATTGTGTGATTGTGGTTGTGTGATTGTGACTGTGTGATTGTGATTGTGTGATTGTGATTGTGTGATTGTGACTGTGTGATTGTGTGAGTGTGTGATTGTGTGATTGTGTGATTGTGTGATTGTGTGATTGTGTGATTGTGTGATTGTGTGATTGTGTGATTGTGTGATTGTGTGATTGTGTGATTGTGTGATTGTGTGATTGTGTGAGTGTGTGATTGTCTGATTGAGTGATTGTGTGCTTGTGTGATTGTGTGGTTGTGTGGTTGTGTGATTGTGTGATTGTGTGATTAGGTGATTGTGTGATTGTGTGATTGTGTGATTGTGACTGTGTGATTGTGTGAGTGTGTGATTGTGTGGTTGCGTGATTGTGTGGTTGTGTGATTGTGTGGTTGTGTGATTGTGTGATTGTGTGATTGTGTGATTGTGTGATTGTGTGATTGTGTGATTGTGTGATTGTGAGTGTGTGATTGTCTGATTGAGTGATTGTGTGCTTGTGTGATTGTGTGGTTGTGTGATTGTGTGATTGTGTGATTAGGTGATTGTGTGATTGTGTGATTGTGTGATTGTGTGATTGTGTGATTGTGTGAGTGTGTGATTGTGTGATTGTGTGATTGTGTGATTGTGTGATTGTGATTGTGTGATTGTGACTGTGTGATTGTGTGAGTGTGTGATTGTGTGATTGAGTGATTGGGTGGTTGTGTGATTGTGTGGTTGTTAGATTGTGTGGTTGTGTGATTGTGTGATTGTGTGATTGTGTAATTGTGACTGTGTGATTGTGTGAGTGTGTGATTGTGTGATTGAGTGATTGTGTGCTTGTGTGATTGTGTGGTTGTGTGATTGTGTGATTGTGTGATTGTGTGATTGTGTGATTGTGTGATTGTGTGATTGTGTGATTGTGTGATTGTGTGATTGTGTGATTGTGTGATTGTGTGATTGTGTGATTGTGTGATTGTGTGATTGTGTGATTGTGGTTGTGTGATTGTGACTGTGTGATTGTGATTGTGTGATTGTGATTGTGTGATTGTGACTGTGTGATTGTGTGAGTGTGTGATTGTGTGATTGTGTGATTGTGTGAGTGTGTGATTGTGTGATTGTGTGATTGTGTGATTGTGTGATTGTGATTGTGTGATTGTGACTGTGTGATTGTGTGAGTGTGTGATTGTGTGATTGAGTGATTGGGTGGTTGTGTGATTGTGTGGTTGTTAGATTGTGTGGTTGTGTGATTGTGTGAGTGTGTGATTGTGTGATTGAGTGATTGTGTGGTTGTGTGATTGTGCGGTTGTGTGATTGTGTGATTGTGTGATTGTGTGATTGTGTGATTGTGTGATTGTGTGATTGTGTGATTGTGTGATTGTGTGATTGTGTGATTGTGTGATTGTGTGATTGTGTGATTGTGGTTGTGTGATTGTGATGGTGTGATTGTGATTGTGTGATTGTGATTGTGTGATTGTGTCTGTGTGATTGTGTGAGTATGTGATTGTGTGATTGTGTGATTGTGTGATTGTGTAATTGTGATTGTGTGATTGTGTGATTGTGTGATTGTGTGATTGTGTGATTGTGTGATTGTGTGATTGTGACTGTGTGATTGTGTGAGTGTGTGATTGTGTGATTGAGTGATTGTGTGCTTGTGTGATTGTGTGGTTGTGTGATTGTGTGATTGTGTGATTGTGTGATTGTGTGATTGTGTGATTGTGTGATTGTGTGATTGTGTTATTGTGTGATTGTGTGATTGTGTGATTGTGTGATTGTGTGATTATGTGATTGTGTGATTGTGTGATTGTGTGATTGTGTGATTGTGGTTGTGTGATTGTGACTGTGTGATTGTGATTGTGTGATTGTGATTGTGTGATTGTGACTGTGTGATTGTGTGAGTGTGTGATTGTGTGATTGTGTGATTGTGTGATTGTGTGAGTGTGTGATTGTGTGATTGTGTGATTGTGTGATTGTGATTGTGTGATTGTGACTGTGTGATTGTGTGAGTGTGTGATTGTGTGATTGAGTGATTGGGTGGTTGTGTGATTGTGTGGTTGTTAGATTGTGTGGTTGTGTGATTGTGTGAGTGTGTGATTGTGTGATTGAGTGATTGTGTGGTTGTGTGATTGTGTGGTTGTGTGATTGTGTGGTTGTGTGATTGTGTGATTGTGTGATTGTGTGATTGTGTGATTGTGTGATTGTGTGATTGTGTGATTGTGTGATTGTGTGATTGTGTGATTGTGTGATTGTGCGATTGTGGTTGTGTGATTGTGATTGTGTGATTGTGATTGTGTGATTGTGATTGTGTGATTGTGTGAGTATGTGATTGTGTGATTGTGTGATTGTGTGATTGTGTGATTGTGTGATTGTGTAATTGTGATTGTGTGATTGTGTGATTGTGTGATTGTGTGATTGTGTGATTGTGAGATTGTGTGATTGTGTGATGGTGTAATTGTGATTGTGTGATTGTGATTGTGTGATTGTGTGATTGTGTGATTGTGTGAGTGTGTGATTGTGTGATTGTGTGATTGTGTGATTGTGTGATTGTGATTGTGTGATTGTGACTGTGTGATTGTGTGAGTGTGTGATTGTGTGATTGAGTGATTGGGTGGTTGTGTGATTGTGTGGTTGTTAGATTGTGTGGTTGTGTGATTGTGTGATTGTGTGATTGTGTGATTGTGACTGTGTGATTGTGTGAGTGTGTGATTGTGTGATTGAGTGATTGTGTGCTTGTGTGATTGTGTGGTTGTGTGATTGTGTGATTGTGTGATTGTGTGATTGTGTGATTGTGTGATTGTGTGATTGTGTGATTGTGTGATTAGGTGATTGTGTGATTGTGTGATTGTGTGATTGTGACTGTGTGATTGTGTGAGTGTGTGATTGTGTGGTTGCGTGATTGTGTGGTTGTGTGATTGTGTGGTTGTGTGATTGTGTGATTGTGTGATTGTGTGATTGTGTGATTGTGTGATTGTGTGATTGTGTGATTGTGAGTGTGTGATTGTCTGATTGAGTGATTGTGTGCTTGTGTGATTGTGTGGTTGTGTGATTGTGTGATTGTGTGATTAGGTGATTGTGTGATTGTGTGATTGTGTGATTGTGTGATTGTGTGATTGTGTGAGTGTGTGATTGTGTGATTGTGTGATTGTGTGATTGTGTGATTGTGATTGTGTGATTGTGACTGTGTGATTGTGTGAGTGTGTGATTGTGTGATTGAGTGATTGGGTGGTTGTGTGATTGTGTGGTTGTTAGATTGTGTGGTTGTGTGATTGTGTGATTGTGTGATTGTGTGATTGTGTGATTGTGTGATTGTGTAATTGTGATTGTGTGATTGTGTGATTGTGTGATTGTGTGATTGTGTGATTGTGAGATTGTGTGATTGTGTGATGGTGTAATTGTGATTGTGTGATTGTGATTGTGTGATTGTGTGATTGTGTGATTGTGTGAGTGTGTGATTGTGTGATTGTGTGATTGTGTGATTGTGTGATTGTGTGATTGTGTGATTGTGATTGTGTGATTGTGACTGTGTGATTGTGTGAGTGTGTGATTGTGTGATTGAGTGATTGGGTGGTTGTGTGATTGTGTGGTTGTTAGATTGTGTGGTTGTGTGATTGTGTGATTGTGTGATTGTGTGATTGTGACTGTGTGATTGTGTGAGTGTGTGATTGTGTGATTGAGTGATTGTGTGCTTGTGTGATTGTGTGGTTGTGTGATTGTGTGATTGTGTGATTGTGTGATTGTGTGATTGTGTGATTGTGTGATTGTGTGATTGTGTGATTGTGTGATTGTGTGATTGTGTGATTGTGTGATTGTGTGATTGTGTGATTGTGTGATTGTGTGATTGTGTGATTGTGTGATTGTGTGATTGTGTGATTGTGTGATTGTGGTTGTGTGATTGTGACTGTGTGATTGTGATTGTGTGATTGTGATTGTGTGATTGTGACTGTGTGATTGTGTGAGTGTGTGATTGTGTGATTGTGTGATTGTGTGAGTGTGTGATTGTGTGATTGTGTGATTGTGTGATTGTGTGATTGTGATTGTGTGATTGTGACTGTGTGATTGTGTGAGTGTGTGATTGTGTGATTGAGTGATTGGGTGGTTGTGTGATTGTGTGGTTGTTAGATTGTGTGGTTGTGTGATTGTGTGAGTGTGTGATTGTGTGATTGAGTGATTGTGTGGTTGTGTGATTGTGTGATTGTGTGATTGAGTGATTGTGTGCTTGTGTGATTGTGTGGTTGTGTGATTGTGTGATTGTGTGATTGTGTGATTGTGTGATTGTGTGATTGTGTGATTGTGTGATTGTGTGATTGTGTGATTGTGTGATTGTGTGATTGTGTGATTGTGTGATTGTGTGATTGTGTGATTGTGTGATTGTGTGATTGTGTGATTGTGTGATTGTGGTTGTGTGATTGTGACTGTGTGATTGTGATTGTGTGATTGTGATTGTGTGATTGTGACTGTGTGATTGTGTGAGTGTGTGATTGTGTGATTGTGTGATTGTGTGAGTGTGTGATTGTGTGATTGTGTGATTGTGTGATTGTGTGATTGTGATTGTGTGATTGTGACTGTGTGATTGTGTGAGTGTGTGATTGTGTGATTGAGTGATTGGGTGGTTGTGTGATTGTGTGGTTGTTAGATTGTGTGGTTGTGTGATTGTGTGAGTGTGTGATTGTGTGATTGAGTGATTGTGTGGTTGTGTGATTGTGCGGTTGTGTGATTGTGTGATTGTGTGATTGTGTGATTGTGTGATTGTGTGATTGTGTGAATGTGTGATTGTGTGATTGTGTGATTGTGTGATTGTGGTTGTGTGATTGTGATTGTGTGATTGTGATTGTGTGATTGTGTCTGTGTGATTGTGTGAGTATGTGATTGTGTGATTGTGTGATTGTGTGATTGTGTAATTGTGATTGTGTGATTGTGTGATTGTGTGATTGTGTGATTGTGTGATTGTGTGATTGTGTGATTGTGTGATTGTGTGATTGTGTGATTGTGTGATTGTGAGTGTGTGATTGTCTGATTGAGTGATTGTGTGCTTGTGTGATTGTGTGGTTGTGTGATTGTGTGATTGTGTGATTAGGCGATTGTGTGATTGTGTGATTGTGTGATTGTGTGATTGTGTGATTGTGTGATTGTGATTGTGTGATTGTGATTGTGTGATTGTGACTGTGTGATTGTGACTGTGTGATTGTGACTGTGTGATTGTGTGAGTGTGTGATTGTGTGATTGAGTGATTGTGTGCTTGTGTCATTGTGTGGTTGTGTGATTGTGTGATTGTGTGATTAGGTAATTGTGTGATTGTGTGATTGTGTGATTATGTGATTGTGTGATTGTGTGATTGTGTGATTGTGTGATTATGTGATTGTGTGATTGTGTGATTGTGTGATTGTGTGAGTGTGTGATTGTCTGATTGAGTGATTGTGTGCTTGTGTGATTGTGTGGTTGTGTGATTGTGTGATTGTGTGATTGTGTGATTGTGACTGTGTGATTGTGTGTGTGTGTGATTGTGTGATTGTGTGATTGTGTGATTGTGTTATTGTGTGATTGTGTGATTGTGTGATTGTGTGATTGTGTGATTGAGTGATTGTGTGATTGTGTGATTGTGTGAGTGTGTGATTGTGTGATTGAGTGATTGTGTGCTTGTGTGATTGTGTGGTTGTGTGATTGTGTGATTGTGTGATTAGGTGATTGTGTGATTGTGTGATTGTGTGATTATGTGATTGTGTGATTGTGTGATTGTGTGATTGTGTGATTATGTGATTGTGTGATTGTGTGATTGTGTGATTGTGTGAGTGTGTGATTGTCTGATTGAGTGATTGTGTGCTTGTGTGATTATGTGATTGTGTGATTGTGTGATTGTGTGATTGTGTGATTATGTGATTGTGTGATTGTGTGATTGAGTGATTGTGTGAGTGTGTGGTTGTGTGATTGTGTGATTGTGTGATTGTGTGATTGTGGTTGTGTGATTGTGATTGTGTGATTGTGATTGTGTGATTGTGTCTGTGTGATTGTGTGAGTATGCGATTGTGTGATTGTGTGATTGTGTGATTGTGTGATTGTGTGATTGTGTAATTGTGATTGTGCGATTGTGTGATTGTGTGATTGTGTGATTGTGTGATTATGTGATTGTGTGATTGTGTGATTGTGTGATTGTGTGAGTGTGTGATTGTCTGATTGAGTGATTGTGTGCTTGTGTGATTGTGTGGTTGTGTGATTGTGTGATTGTGTGATTGTGTGATTGTGACTGTGTGATTGTGTGAGTGTGTGATTGTGTGATTGAGTGATTGTGTGCTTGTGTGATTGTGTGGTTGTGTGATTGTGTGATTGTGTGATTGTGTGATTGTGTGATTGTGTGATTGTGTGATTGTGTGATTGTGTGATTGTGTGATTGTGTGATTGTGTGATTGTGTGATTGTGTGATTGTGTGATTGTGTGATTGTGTGATTGTGTGATTGTGGTTGTGTGATTGTGACTGTGTGATTGTGATTGTGTGATTGTGATTGTGTGATTGTGATTGTGTGATTGTGATTGTGCGATTGTGATTGTGTGATTGTGATTGTGTGATTGTGATTGTGTGATTGTGATTGTGTGATTGTGATTGTGTGATTGTGATTGTGCGATTGTGATTGTGTGATTGTGATTGTGTGATTGTGATTGTGTGATTGTGATTGTGTGATTGTGATTGTGTGATTGTGATTGTGTGAATGTGATTGTGTGATTGTGACTGTGTGATTGTGTGAATGTGTGATTGTGTGATTGAGTGATTGTGTGGTTGTGTGATTGTGTGGTTGTGTGATTGTGTGATTGTGTGATTGTGTGATTGTGTGATTGTGTGATTGTGTGATTGTGTGATTGTGTGATTGTGTGATTGTGGTTGTGTGATTGTGATTGTGTGATTGTGATTGTGTGATTGTGTCTGTGTGATTGTGTGAGTATGTGATTGTGTGATTGTGTGATTGTGTGATTGTGTGATTGTGTGATTGTGTAATTGTGATTGTGCGATTGTGTGATTGTGTGATTGTGTGATTGTGTGATTGTGTGATTGTGTGATTGTGTGATTGTGAGATTGTGTGATTGTGTGATGGTGTAATTGTGATTGTGTGATTGTGATTGTGTGATTGTGTGATTGTGTGATTGAGTGATTGTGTGAGTGTGTGGTTGTGTGATTGCGTGATTGTGTGATTGTGTGGTTGTGTGATTGTGTGATTGTGTAATTGTGATTGTGCGATTGTGTGATTGTGTGATTGTGTGATTGTGTGATTGTGTGATTGTGTGATTGTGAGATTGTGTGATTGTGTGATGGTGTAATTGTGATTGTGTGATTGTGATTGTGTGATTGTGATTGTGTGATTGTGTCTGTGTGATTGTGTGAGTATGTGATTGTGTGATTGTGTGATTGTGTGATTGTGTGATTGTGTGATTGTGTAATTGTGATTGTGCGATTGTGTGATTGTGTGATTGTGTGATTGTGTGATTGTGTGATTGTGTGATTGTGAGATTGTGTGATTGTGTGATGGTGTAATTGTGATTGTGTGATTGTGATTGTGTGATTGTGTGATTGTGTGATTGAGTGATTGTGTGAGTGTGTGGTTGTGTGATTGCGTGATTGTGTGATTGTGTGGTTGTGTGATTGTGTGATTGTGTGATTAGGTGATTGTGTGATTGTGTGATTGTGACTGTGTGATTGTATGAGTGTGTGATTGTGTGATTGAGTGATTGTGTGCTAGTGTGATTGTGTGGTTGTGTGATTGTGTGATTGTGTGATTGTGTGATTGTGTGATTGTGTGATTGTGTGATTGTGCGATTGTGTGATTGTGTGATTGTGTGATTGTGTGATTGTGTGATTGTGTGATTGTGTGATTGTGTGATTGTGTGATTGTGGTTGTGTGATTGTGACTGTGTGATTGTGATTGTGTGATTGTGATTGTGTGATTGTGATTGTGCGATTGTGATTGTGTGATTGTGATTGTGTGATTGTGATTGTGTGATTGTGATTGTGTGATTGTGATTGTGTGATTGTGATTGTGCGATTGTGATTGTGTGATTGTGATTGTGTGATTGTGATTGTGTGATTGTGATTGTGTGATTGTGATTGTGTGATTGTGATTGTGTGAATGTGATTGTGTGATTGTGACTGTGTGATTGTGTGAATGTGTGATTGTGTGATTGAGTGATTGTGTGGTTGTGTGATTGTGTGGTTGTGTGATTGTGTGATTGTGTGATTGTGTGATTGTGTGATTGTGTGATTGTGTGATTGTGTGATTGTGTGATTGTGGTTGTGTGATTGTGATTGTGTGATTGTGATTGTGTGATTGTGTCTGTGTGATTGTGTGAGTATGTGATTGTGTGATTGTGTGATTGTGTGATTGTGTGATTGTGTGATTGTGTAATTGTGATTGTGCGATTGTGTGATTGTGTGATTGTGTGATTGTGTGATTGTGTGATTGTGTGATTGTGTGATTGTGAGATTGTGTGATTGTGTGATGGTGTAATTGTGATTGTGTGATTGTGATTGTGTGATTGTGTGATTGTGTGATTGAGTGATTGTGTGAGTGTGTGGTTGTGTGATTGCGTGATTGTGTGATTGTGTGGTTGTGTGATTGTGTGATTGTGTAATTGTGATTGTGCGATTGTGTGATTGTGTGATTGTGTGATTGTGTGATTGTGTGATTGTGTGATTGTGAGATTGTGTGATTGTGTGATGGTGTAATTGTGATTGTGTGATTGTGATTGTGTGATTGTGATTGTGTGATTGTGTCTGTGTGATTGTGTGAGTATGTGATTGTGTGATTGTGTGATTGTGTGATTGTGTGATTGTGTGATTGTGTAATTGTGATTGTGCGATTGTGTGATTGTGTGATTGTGTGATTGTGTGATTGTGTGATTGTGTGATTGTGAGATTGTGTGATTGTGTGATGGTGTAATTGTGATTGTGTGATTGTGATTGTGTGATTGTGTGATTGTGTGATTGAGTGATTGTGTGAGTGTGTGGTTGTGTGATTGCGTGATTGTGTGATTGTGTGGTTGTGTGATTGTGTGATTGTGTGATTAGGTGATTGTGTGATTGTGTGATTGTGACTGTGTGATTGTATGAGTGTGTGATTGTGTGATTGAGTGATTGTGTGCTAGTGTGATTGTGTGGTTGTGTGATTGTGTGATTGTGTGATTGTGTGATTGTGTGATTGTGTGATTGTGTGATTGTGCGATTGTGTGATTGTGTGATTGTGTGATTGTGTGATTGTGTGATTGTGTGATTGTGTGATTGTGTGATTGTGTGATTGTGGTTGTGTGATTGTGACTGTGTGATTGTGATTGTGTGATTGTGATTGTGTGATTGTGACTGTGTGATTGTGTGAGTGTGTGATTGTGTGATTGTGTGATTGTGTGATTGTGTGATTGTGTGAGTATGTGATTGTGTGATTGTGTGATTGTGTGATTGTGTGATTGTGTGATTGTGTAATTGTGATTGTGCGATTGTGTGATTGTGTGATTGTGTGATTGTGTGATTGTGTGATTGTGTGATTGTGTGATTGTGTGATTGTGTGATTGTGTGATTGTGTGATTGTGCGATTGTGTGATTGTGTGATTGTGTGATTGTGTGATTGTGTGATTGTGTGATTGTGTGATTGTGTGATTGTGGTTGTGTGATTGTGACTGTGTGATTGTGATTGTGTGATTGTGTGATTGTGTGATTGAGTGATTGTGTGAGTGTGTGGTTGTGTGATTGCGTGCTTGTGTGATTGTGTGGTTGTGTGGTTGTGTGATTGTGTGATTATGTGATTAGGTGATTGTGTGATTGTGTGACTGTGTGATTGTGACTGTGTGATTGTGTGAGTGTGTGATTGTGTGGTTGTGTGATTGTGTGGTTGTGTGATTGTGTGGTTGTGTGATTGTGCGATTGTCTGATTGTGTGATTGTGTGATTGTGTGATTGTGTGATTGTGTGATTGTGTGATTGTGTGATTGTGTGATTGTGTGATTGTGTGATTGTGTGATTGTGTGATTGTGTGATTGTGTGATTGTGGTTGTCTGATTGAGTGATAGTGTGCTTGTGTGATTGTGTGGTTGTGTGATTGTGTGATTGTGTGATTAGGCGATTGTGTGATTGTGTGATTGTGTGATTGTGTGATTGTGGTTGTGTGATTGTGATTGTGTGATTGTGATTGTGTGATTGTGTCTGTGTGATTGTGTGAGTATGTGATTGTGTGATTGTGTGATTGTGTGATTGTGTGATTGTGTGATTGTGTAATTGTGATTGTGCGATTGTGTGATTGTGTGATTGTGTGATTGTGTGATTGTGTGATTGTGTGATTGTGAGATTGTGTGATTGTGTGATGGTGTAATTGTGATTGTGTGATTGTGATTGTGTGATTGTGTGATTGTGTGATTGAGTGATTGTGTGATTGCGTGATTGTGTGATTGTGTGATTGTGTGATTGTGTGATTGTGTGAGTGTGTGATTGTCTGATTGAGTGATTGTGTGCTTGTGTGATTGTGTGGTTGTGTGGTTGTGTGATTGTGTGATTGTGTGATTGTGTGATTGTGACTGTGTGATTGTGTGAGTGTGTGATTGTGTGGTTGTGTGATTGTGTGGTTGTGTGATTGTGTGGTTGTGTGATTGTGCGATTGTGTGATTGTGTGATTGTGTGATTGTGTGATTGTGTGATTGTGTGATTGTGTGATTGTGTGATTGTGTAATTGTGATTGTGCGATTGTGTGATTGTGTGATTGTGTGATTGTGTGATTATGTGATTGTGTGATTGTGTGATTGTGCGATTGTGTGAGTGTGTGATTGTCTGATTGAGTGATTGTGTGCTTGTGTGATTGTGTGGTTGTGTGATTGTGTGATTGTGTGATTGTGTGATTGTGACTGTGTGATTGTGTGAGTGTGTGATTGTGTGATTGAGTGATTGTGTGCTTGTGTGATTGTGTGGTTGTGTGATTGTGTGATTGTGTGATTGTGTGATTGTGTGATTGTGTGATTGTGTGATTGTGTGATTGTGTGATTGTGTGATTGTGTGATTGTGTGATTGTGTGATTGTGTGATTGTGTGATTGTGTGATTGTGTGATTGTGTGATTGTGGTTGTGTGATTGTGACTGTGTGATTGTGATTGTGTGATTGTGATTGTGTGATTGTGATTGTGTGATTGTGATTGTGCGATTGTGATTGTGTGATTGTGATTGTGTGATTGTGATTGTGTGATTGTGATTGTGTGATTGTGATTGTGTGATTGTGATTGTGCGATTGTGATTGTGTGATTGTGATTGTGTGATTGTGATTGTGTGATTGTGATTGTGTGATTGTGATTGTGTGATTGTGATTGTGTGATTGTGATTGTGTGATTGTGACTGTGTGATTGTGTGAATGTGTGATTGTGTGATTGAGTGATTGTGTGGTTGTGTGATTGTGTGGTTGTGTGATTGTGTGATTGTGTGATTGTGTGATTGTGTGATTGTGTGATTGTGTGATTGTGTGATTGTGTGATTGTGTGATTGTGTGATTGTGGTTGTGTGATTGTGATTGTGTGATTGTGATTGTGTGATTGTGTCTGTGTGATTGTGTGAGTATGTGATTGTGTGATTGTGTGATTGTGTGATTGTGTGATTGTGTGATTGTGTAATTGTGATTGTGCGATTGTGTGATTGTGTGCTTGTGTGATTGTGTGATTGTGTGATTGTGTGATTGTGAGATTGTGTGATTGTGTGATGGTGTAATTGTGATTGTGTGATTGTGATTGTGTGATTGTGTGATTGTGTGATTGAGTGATTGTGTGAGTGTGTGGTTGTGTGATTGCGTGATTGTGTGATTGTGTGATTGTGTGATTGTGTGATTGTGTGATTGTGTGATTGTGTGATTGTGTGATTGTGTGATTGTGTGATTGTGTGATTGTGTGATTGTGGTTGTGTGATTGTGACTGTGTGATTGTGATTGTGTGATTGTGATTGTGTGATTGTGACTGTGTGATTGTGTGAGTGTGTGATTGTGTGATTGTGTGATTGTGTGATTGTGTGATTGTGTGAGTATGTGATTGTGTGATTGTGTGATTGTGTGATTGTGTGATTGTGTGATTGTGTAATTGTGATTGTGCGATTGTGTGATTGTGTGATTGTGTGATTGTGTGATTGTGTGATTGTGTGATTGTGTGATTGTGTGATTGTGTGATTGTGTGATTGTGCGATTGTGTGATTGTGTGATTGTGTGATTGTGTGATTGTGTGATTGTGTGATTGTGTGATTGTGTGATTGTGTGATTGTGGTTGTGTGATTGTGACTGTGTGATTGTGATTGTGTGATTGTGTGATTGTGTGATTGAGTGATTGTGTGAGTGTGTGGTTGTGTGATTGCGTGCTTGTGTGATTGTGTGGTTGTGTGGTTGTGTGATTGTGTGATTGTGTGATTAGGTGATTGTGTGATTGTGTGACTGTGTGATTGTGACTGTGTGATTGTGTGAGTGTGTGATTGTGTGGTTGTGTGATTGTGTGGTTGTGTGATTGTGTGGTTGTGTGATTGTGCGATTGTCTGATTGTGTGATTGTGTGATTGTGTGATTGTGTGATTGTGTGATTGTGTGATTGTGTGATTGTGTGATTGTGTGATTGTGTGATTGTGTGATTGTGTGATTGTGTGATTGTGGTTGTCTGATTGAGTGATAGTGTGCTTGTGTGATTGTGTGGTTGTGTGATTGTGTGATTGTGTGATTAGGCGATTGTGTGATTGTGTGATTGTGTGATTGTGTGATTGTGGTTGTGTGATTGTGATTGTGTGATTGTGATTGTGTGATTGTGTCTGTGTGATTGTGTGAGTATGTGATTGTGTGATTGTGTGATTGTGTGATTGTGTGATTGTGTGATTGTGTAATTGTGATTGTGCGATTGTGTGATTGTGTGATTGTGTGATTGTGTGATTGTGTGATTGTGTGATTGTGAGATTGTGTGATTGTGTGATGGTGTAATTGTGATTGTGTGATTGTGATTGTGTGATTGTGTGATTGTGTGATTGAGTGATTGTGTGATTGCGTGATTGTGTGATTGTGTGATTGTGTGATTGTGTGATTGTGTGAGTGTGTGATTGTCTGATTGAGTGATTGTGTGCTTGTGTGATTGTGTGGTTGTGTGGTTGTGTGATTGTGTGATTGTGTGATTGTGTGATTGTGACTGTGTGATTGTGTGAGTGTGTGATTGTGTGGTTGTGTGATTGTGTGGTTGTGTGATTGTGTGGTTGTGTGATTGTGCGATTGTGTGATTGTGTGATTGTGTGATTGTGTGATTGTGTGATTGTGTGATTGTGTGATTGTGTGATTGTGTGATTGTGTAATTGTGATTGTGCGATTGTGTGATTGTGTGATTGTGTGATTGTGTGATTATGTGATTGTGTGATTGTGTGATTGTGCGATTGTGTTAGTGTGTGATTGTCTGATTGAGTGATTGTGTGCTTGTGTGATTGTGTGGTTGTGTGATTGTGTGATTGTGTGATTGTGTGATTGTGACTGTGTGATTGTGTGAGTGTGTGATTGTGTGATTGAGTGATTGTGTGCTTGTGTGATTGTGTGGTTGTGTGATTGTGTGATTGTGTGATTGTGTGATTGTGTGATTGTGTGATTGTGTGATTGTGTGATTGTGTGATTGTGTGATTGTGTGATTGTGTGATTGTGTGATTGTGTGATTGTGTGATTGTGTGATTGTGTGATTGTGTGATTGTGTGATTGTGTGATTGTGTGATTGTGTGATTGTGTGATTGTGGTTGTGTGATTGTGACTGTGTGATTGTGATTGTGTGATTGTGATTGTGTGATTGTGATTGTGTGATTGTGATTGTGCGATTGTGATTGTGTGATTGTGATTGTGTGATTGTGATTGTGTGATTGTGATTGTGTGATTGTGATTGTGTGATTGTGATTGTGCGATTGTGATTGTGTGATTGTGATTGTGTGATTGTGATTGTGTGATTGTGATTGTGTGATTGTGATTGTGTGATTGTGATTGTGTGATTGTGATTGTGTGATTGTGACTGTGTGATTGTGTGAATGTGTGATTGTGTGATTGAGTGATTGTGTGGTTGTGTGATTGTGTGGTTGTGTGATTGTGTGATTGTGTGATTGTGTGATTGTGTGATTGTGTGATTGTGTGATTGTGTGATTGTGTGATTGTGTGATTGTGTGATTGTGGTTGTGTGATTGTGATTGTGTGATTGTGATTGTGTGATTGTGTCTGTGTGATTGTGTGAGTATGTGATTGTGTGATTGTGTGATTGTGTGATTGTGTGATTGTGTGATTGTGTAATTGTGATTGTGCGATTGTGTGATTGTGTGATTGTGTGATTGTGTGATTGTGTGATTGTGTGATTGTGAGATTGTGTGATTGTGTGATGGTGTAATTGTGATTGTGTGATTGTGATTGTGTGATTGTGTGATTGTGTGATTGAGTGATTGTGTGAGTGTGTGGTTGTGTGATTGCGTGATTGTGTGATTGTGTGGTTGTGTGATTGTGTGATTGTGTAATTGTGATTGTGCGATTGTGTGATTGTGTGATTGTGTGATTGTGTGATTGTGTGATTGTGTGATTGTGAGATTGTGTGATTGTGTGATGGTGTAATTGTGATTGTGTGATTGTGATTGTGTGATTGTGATTGTGTGATTGTGATTGTGTGATTGTGTCTGTGTGATTGTGTGAGTATGTGATTGTGTGATTGTGTGATTGTGTGATTGTGTGATTGTGTGATTGTGTAATTGTGATTGTGCGATTGTGTGATTGTGTGATTGTGTGATTGTGTGATTGTGTGATTGTGTGATTGTGAGATTGTGTGATTGTGTGATGGTGTAATTGTGATTGTGTGATTGTGATTGTGTGATTGTGTGATTGTGTGATTGAGTGATTGTGTGAGTGTGTGGTTGTGTGATTGCGTGATTGTGTGATTGTGTGGTTGTGTGATTGTGTGATTGTGTGATTAGGTGATTGTGTGATTGTGTGATTGTGACTGTGTGATTGTATGAGTGTGTGATTGTGTGATTGAGTGATTGTGTGCTAGTGTGATTGTGTGGTTGTGTGATTGTGTGATTGTGTGATTGTGTGATTGTGTGATTGTGTGATTGTGTGATTGTGTGATTGTGCGATTGTGTGATTGTGTGATTGTGTGATTGTGTGATTGTGTGATTGTGTGATTGTGTGATTGTGTGATTGTGTGATTGTGTGATTGTGGTTGTGTGATTGTGACTGTGTGATTGTGATTGTGTGATTGTGATTGTGTGATTGTGACTGTGTGATTGTGTGAGTGTGTGATTGTGTGATTGTGTGATTGTGTGATTGTGTGATTGTGTGAGTATGTGATTGTGTGATTGTGTGATTGTGTGATTGTGTGATTGTGTGATTGTGTAATTGTGATTGTGCGATTGTGTGATTGTGTGATTGTGTGATTGTGTGATTGTGTGATTGTGTGATTGTGTGATTGTGTGATTGTGTGATTGTGTGATTGTGTGATTGTGCGATTGTGTGATTGTGTGATTGTGTGATTGTGTGATTGTGTGATTGTGTGATTGTGTGATTGTGTGATTGTGTGATTGTGGTTGTGTGATTGTGACTGTGTGATTGTGATTGTGTGATTGTGTGATTGTGTGATTGAGTGATTGTGTGAGTGTGTGGTTGTGTGATTGCGTGCTTGTGTGATTGTGTGGTTGTGTGGTTGTGTGATTGTGTGATTGTGTGATTAGGTGATTGTGTGATTGTGTGACTGTGTGATTGTGACTGTGTGATTGTGTGAGTGTGTGATTGTGTGGTTGTGTGATTGTGTGGTTGTGTGATTGTGTGGTTGTGTGATTGTGCGGTTGTCTGATTGTGTGATTGTGTGATTGTGTGATTGTGTGATTGTGTGATTGTGTGATTGTGTGATTGTGTGATTGTGTGATTGTGTGATTGTGTGATTGTGTGATTGTGTGATTGTGTGATTGTGTGATTGTGTGATTGTGGTTGTCTGATTGAGTGATTGTGTGCTTGTGTGATTGTGTGGTTGTGTGATTGTGTGATTGTGTGATTAGGCGATTGTGTGATTGTGTGATTGTGTGATTGTGTGATTGTGGTTGTGTGATTGTGATTGTGTGATTGTGATTGTGTGATTGTGTCTGTGTGATTGTGTGAGTATGTGATTGTGTGATTGTGTGATTGTGTGATTGTGTGATTGTGTAATTGTGATTGTGCGATTGTGTGATTGTGTGATTGTGTGATTGTGTGATTGTGTGATTGTGTGATTGTGAGATTGTGTGATTGTGTGATGGTGTAATTGTGATTGTGTGATTGTGATTGTGTGATTGTGTGATTGTGTGATTGAGTGATTGTGTGATTGCGTGATTGTGTGATTGTGTGATTGTGTGATTGTGTGATTGTGTGAGTGTGTGATTGTCTGATTGAGTGATTGTGTGCTTGTGTGTTTGTGTGGTTGTGTGGTTGTGTGATTGTGTGATTGTGTGATTGTGTGATTGTGACTGTGTGATTGTGTGAGTGTGTGATTGTGTGGTTGTGTGATTGTGTGGTTGTGTGATTGTGTGGTTGTGTGATTGTGCGACTGTGTGATTGTGTGATTGTGTGATTGTGTGATTGTGTGATTGTGTGATTGTGTGATTGTGTGATTGTGTGATTGTGTGATTGTGTGATTGTGTGATTGTGTGATTGTGTGATTGTGTGATTGTGAGTGTGTGATTGTCTGATTGAGTGATTGTGTGCTTGTGTGATTGTGTGGTTGTGTGATTGTGTGATTGTGTGATTAGGCGATTGTGTGATTGTGTGATTGTGTGATTGTGTGATTGTGTGATTGTGTGATTGTGATTGTGTGACTGTGATTGTGTGATTGTGACTGTGTGATTGTGACTGTGTGATTGTGTGAGTGTGTGATTGTGTGATTGAGTGATTGTGTGCTTGTGTGATTGTGTGGTTGTGTGATTGTGTGATTGTGTGATTAGGTGATTGTGTGATTGTGTGATTGTGTGATTGTGTGATTGTGTGATTGTGTGATTGTGTGATTGTGTGATTATGTGATTGTGTGATTGTGTGATTGTGTGATTGTGTGAGTGTGTGATTGTCTGATTGAGTGATTGTGTGCTTGTGTGATTGTGTGGTTGTGTGATTGTGTGATTGTGTGATTGTGTGATTGTGACTGTGTGATTGTGTGAGTGTGTGATTGTGTGATTGAGTGATTGTGTGCTTGTGTGATTGTGTGGTTGTGTGATTGTGTGATTGTGTGATTGTGTGATTGTGTGATTGTGTGATTGTGTGATTGTGTGATTGTGTGATTGTGTGATTGTGTGATTGTGTGATTGTGTGATTGTGTGATTGTGTGATTGTGTGATTGTGTGATTGTGTGATTGTGTGATTGTGTGATTGTGTGATTGTGTGATTGTGTGATTGTGTGATTGTGTGATTGTGGTTGTGTGATTGTGACTGTGTGATTGTGATTGTGTGATTGTGATTGTGTGATTGTGATTGTGTGATTGTGATTGTGCGATTGTGATTGTGTGATTGTGATTGTGTGATTGTGATTGTGTGATTGTGATTGTGTGATTGTGATTGTGTGATTGTGATTGTGTGATTGTGATTGTGTGATTGTGATTGTGTGATTGTGATTGTGTGATTGTGATTGTGTGATTGTGTGATTGTGACTGTGTGATTGTGTGAATGTGTGATTGTGTGATTGAGTGATTGTGTGGTTGTGTGATTGCGTGGTTGTGTGATTGTGTGATTGTGTGATTGTGTGATTGTGTGATTGTGTGATTGTGTGATTGTGTGATTGTGTGATTGTGGTTGTGTGATTGTGATTGTGTGATTGTGATTGTGTGATTGTGTCTGTGTGATTGTGTGAGTATGTGATTGTGTGATTGTGTGATTGTGTGATTGTGTGATTGTGTGATTGTGTAATTGTGATTGTGCGATTGTGTGATTGTGTGATTGTGTGATTGTGTGATTGTGTGATTGTGAGATTGTGTGATTGTGTGATGGTGTAATTGTGATTGTGTGATTGTGATTGTGTGATTGTGTGATTGTGTGATTGAGTGATTGTGTGAGTGTGTGGTTGTGTGATTGCGTGATTGTGTGATTGTGTGGTTGTGTGATTGTGTGATTGTGTGATTAGGTGATTGTGTGATTGTGTGATTGTGACTGTGTGATTGTATGAGTGTGTGATTGTGTGATTGAGTGATTGTGTGCTAGTGTGATTGTGTGGTTGTGTGATTGTGTGATTGTGTGATTGTGTGATTGTGTGATTGTGTGATTGTGTGATTGTGTGATTGTGCGATTGTGTGATTGTGTGATTGTGTGATTGTGTGATTGTGTGATTGTGTGATTGTGTGATTGTGTGATTGTGTGATTGTGGTTGTGTGATTGTGACTGTGTGATTGTGATTGTGTGATTGTGATTGTGTGATTGTGACTGTGTGATTGTGTGAGTGTGTGATTGTGTGATTGTGTGATTGTGTGATTGTGTGATTGTGTGATTGTGTGATTGTGTGATTGTGTGATTGTGTGATTGTGTGATTGTGTGATTGTGTGATTGTGTGAGTGTGTGATTGTCTGATTGAGTGATTGTGTGCTTGTGTGATTGTGTGGTTGTGTGGTTGTGTGATTGTGTGATTGTGTGATTAGGTGATTGTGTGATTGTGTGATTGTGTGATTGTGACTGTGTGATTGTGTGAGTGTGTGATTGTGTGGTTGCGTGATTGTGTGGTTGTGTGATTGTGTGATTGTGTGATTAGGTGATTGTGTGATTGTGTGAGTGTGTGATTGTCTGATTGAGTGATTGTGTGCTTGTGTGATTGTGTGGTTGTGTGATTGTGTGATTGTGATTGTGTGATTGTGTCTGTGTGATTGTGTGAGTATGTGATTGTGTGATTGTGTGATTGTGTGATTGTGTGATTGTGTGATTGTGTAATTGTGATTGTGCGATTGTGTGATTGTGTGATTGTGTGATTGTGTGATTGTGTGATTGTGTGATTGTGAGATTGTGTGATTGTGTGATGGTGTAATTGTGATTGTGTGATTGTGATTGTGTGATTGTGTGATTGTGTGATTGAGTGATTGTGTGAGTGTGTGGTTGTGTGATTGCGTGATTGTGTGATTGTGTGGTTGTGTGATTGTGTGATTGTGTAATTGTGATTGTGCGATTGTGTGATTGTGTGATTGTGTGATTGTGTGATTGTGTGATTGTGTGATTGTGAGATTGTGTGATTGTGTGATGGTGTAATTGTGATTGTGTGATTGTGATTGTGTGATTGTGATTGTGTGATTGTGATTGTGTGATTGTGTCTGTGTGATTGTGTGAGTATGTGATTGTGTGATTGTGTGATTGTGTGATTGTGTGATTGTGTGATTGTGTAATTGTGATTGTGCGATTGTGTGATTGTGTGATTGTGTGATTGTGTGATTGTGTGATTGTGTGATTGTGAGATTGTGTGATTGTGTGATGGTGTAATTGTGATTGTGTGATTGTGATTGTGTGATTGTGTGATTGTGTGATTGAGTGATTGTGTGAGTGTGTGGTTGTGTGATTGCGTGATTGTGTGATTGTGTGGTTGTGTGATTGTGTGATTGTGTGATTAGGTGATTGTGTGATTGTGTGATTGTGACTGTGTGATTGTATGAGTGTGTGATTGTGTGATTGAGTGATTGTGTGCTAGTGTGATTGTGTGGTTGTGTGATTGTGTGATTGTGTGATTGTGTGATTGTGTGATTGTGTGATTGTGTGATTGTGTGATTGTGCGATTGTGTGATTGTGTGATTGTGTGATTGTGTGATTGTGTGATTGTGTGATTGTGTGATTGTGTGATTGTGTGATTGTGGTTGTGTGATTGTGACTGTGTGATTGTGATTGTGTGATTGTGATTGTGTGATTGTGACTGTGTGATTGTGTGAGTGTGTGATTGTGTGATTGTGTGATTGTGTGATTGTGTGATTGTGTGAGTATGTGATTGTGTGATTGTGTGATTGTGTGATTGTGTGATTGTGTGATTGTGTAATTGTGATTGTGCGATTGTGTGATTGTGTGATTGTGTGATTGTGTGATTGTGTGATTGTGTGATTGTGTGATTGTGTGATTGTGTGATTGTGTGATTGTGTGATTGTGCGATTGTGTGATTGTGTGATTGTGTGATTGTGTGATTGTGTGATTGTGTGATTGTGTGATTGTGTGATTGTGTGATTGTGTGATTGTGGTTGTGTGATTGTGACTGTGTGATTGTGATTGTGTGATTGTGTGATTGTGTGATTGAGTGATTGTGTGAGTGTGTGGTTGTGTGATTGCGTGCTTGTGTGATTGTGTGGTTGTGTGGTTGTGTGATTGTGTGATTGTGTGATTAGGTGATTGTGTGATTGTGTGACTGTGTGATTGTGACTGTGTGATTGTGTGAGTGTGTGATTGTGTGGTTGTGTGATTGTGTGGTTGTGTGATTGTGTGGTTGTGTGATTGTGCGATTGTCTGATTGTGTGATTGTGTGATTGTGTGATTGTGTGATTGTGTGATTGTGTGATTGTGTGATTGTGTGATTGTGTGATTGTGTGATTGTGTGATTGTGTGATTGTGTGATTGTGTGATTGTGGTTGTCTGATTGAGTGATTGTGTGCTTGTGTGATTGTGTGGTTGTGTGATTGTGTGATTGTGTGATTAGGCGATTGTGTGATTGTGTGATTGTGTGATTGTGTGATTGTGGTTGTGTGATTGTGATTGTGTGATTGTGATTGTGTGATTGTGTCTGTGTGATTGTGTGAGTATGTGATTGTGTGATTGTGTGATTGTGTGATTGTGTGATTGTGTAATTGTGATTGTGCGATTGTGTGATTGTGTGATTGTGTGATTGTGTGATTGTGAGATTGTGTGATTGTGTGATGGTGTAATTGTGATTGTGTGATTGTGATTGTGTGATTGTGTGATTGTGTGATTGAGTGATTGTGTGATTGCGTGATTGTGTGATTGTGTGATTGTGTGATTGTGTGATTGTGTGAGTGTGTGATTGTCTGATTGAGTGATTGTGTGCTTGTGTGTTTGTGTGGTTGTGTGGTTGTGTGATTGTGTGATTGTGTGATTGTGTGATTGTGACTGTGTGATTGTGTGAGTGTGTGATTGTGTGGTTGTGTGATTGTGTGGTTGTGTGATTGTGTGGTTGTGTGATTGTGCGATTGTGTGATTGTGTGATTGTGTGATTGTGTGATTGTGTGATTGTGTGATTGTGTGATTGTGTGATTGTGTGATTGTGTGATTGTGTGATTGTGTGATTGTGTGATTGTGTGATTGTGTGATTGTGAGTGTGTGATTGTCTGATTGAGTGATTGTGTGCTTGTGTGATTGTGTGGTTGTGTGATTGTGTGATTGTGTGATTAGGCGATTGTGTGATTGTGTGATTGTGTGATTGTGTGATTGTGTGATTGTGTGATTGTGATTGTGTGACTGTGATTGTGTGATTGTGACTGTGTGATTGTGACTGTGTGATTGTGTGAGTGTGTGATTGTGTGATTGAGTGATTGTGTGCTTGTGTGATTGTGTGGTTGTGTGATTGTGTGATTGTGTGATTAGGTGATTGTGTGATTGTGTGATTGTGTGATTGTGTGATTGTGTGATTGTGTGATTGTGTGATTGTGTGATTATGTGATTGTGTGATTGTGTGATTGTGTGATTGTGTGAGTGTGTGATTGTCTGATTGAGTGATTGTGTGCTTGTGTGATTGTGTGGTTGTGTGATTGTGTGATTGTGTGATTGTGTGATTGTGACTGTGTGATTGTGTGAGTGTGTGATTGTGTGATTGAGTGATTGTGTGCTTGTGTGATTGTGTGGTTGTGTGATTGTGTGATTGTGTGATTGTGTGATTGTGTGATTGTGTGATTGTGTGATTGTGTGATTGTGTGATTGTGTGATTGTGTGATTGTGTGATTGTGTGATTGTGTGATTGTGTGATTGTGTGATTGTGTGATTGTGTGATTGTGTGATTGTGTGATTGTGTGATTGTGTGATTGTGTGATTGTGTGATTGTGGTTGTGTGATTGTGACTGTGTGATTGTGATTGTGTGATTGTGATTGTGTGATTGTGATTGTGTGATTGTGATTGTGCGATTGTGATTGTGTGATTGTGATTGTGTGATTGTGATTGTGTGATTGTGATTGTGTGATTGTGATTGTGTGATTGTGATTGTGTGATTGTGATTGTGTGATTGTGATTGTGTGATTGTGATTGTGTGATTGTGATTGTGTGATTGTGTGATTGTGACTGTGTGATTGTGTGAATGTGTGATTGTGTGATTGAGTGATTGTGTGGTTGTGTGATTGCGTGGTTGTGTGATTGTGTGATTGTGTGATTGTGTGATTGTGTGATTGTGTGATTGTGTGATTGTGTGATTGTGTGATTGTGTGATTGTGGTTGTGTGATTGTGATTGTGTGATTGTGATTGTGTGATTGTGTCTGTGTGATTGTGTGAGTATGTGATTGTGTGATTGTGTGATTGTGTGATTGTGTGATTGTGTGATTGTGTAATTGTGATTGTGCGATTGTGTGATTGTGTGATTGTGTGATTGTGTGATTGTGTGATTGTGAGATTGTGTGATTGTGTGATGGTGTAATTGTGATTGTGTGATTGTGATTGTGTGATTGTGTGATTGTGTGATTGAGTGATTGTGTGAGTGTGTGGTTGTGCGATTGCGTGATTGTGTGATTGTGTGGTTGTGTGATTGTGTGATTGTGTGATTAGGTGATTGTGTGATTGTGTGATTGTGACTGTGTGATTGTATGAGTGTGTGATTGTGTGATTGAGTGATTGTGTGCTAGTGTGATTGTGTGGTTGCGTGATTGTGTGATTGTGTGATTGTGTGATTGTGTGATTGTGTGATTGTGTGATTGTGTGATTGTGCGATTGTGTGATTGTGTGATTGTGTGATTGTGTGATTGTGTGATTGTGTGATTGTGTGATTGTGTGATTGTGTGATTGTGGTTGTGTGATTGTGACTGTGTGATTGTGATTGTGTGATTGTGATTGTGTGATTGTGACTGTGTGATTGTGTGAGTGTGTGATTGTGTGATTGTGTGATTGTGTGATTGTGTGATTGTGTGATTGTGTGATTGTGTGATTGTGTGATTGTGTGATTGTGTGATTGTGTGATTGTGTGAGTGTGTGATTGTCTGATTGAGTGATTGTGTGCTTGTGTGATTGTGTGGTTGTGTGGTTGTGTGATTGTGTGATTGTGTGATTAGGTGATTGTGTGATTGTGTGATTGTGTGATTGTGACTGTGTGATTGTGTGAGTGTGTGATTGTGTGGTTGCGTGATTGTGTGGTTGTGTGATTGTGTGGTTGTGTGATTGTGTGATTGTGTGATTGTGTGATTGTGTGATTGTGTGATTGTGTGATTGTGTGATTGTGAGTGTGTGATTGTCTGATTGAGTGATTGTGTGCTTGTGTGATTGTGTGGTTGTGTGATTGTGTGATTGTGTGATTAGGTGATTGTGTGATTGTGTGATTGTGTGATTGTGTGATTGTGTGATTGTGTGAGTGTGTGATTGTGTGATTGTGTGATTGTGTGATTGTGTGATTGTGATTGTGTAATTGTGACTGTGTGATTGTGTGAGTGTGTGATTGTGTGATTGAGTGATTGTGTGCTTGTGTGATTGTGTGGTTGTGTGATTGTGTGATTGTGTGATTGTGTGATTGTGTGATTGTGTGATTGTGTGATTGTGTGATTGTGTGATTGTGTGATTGTGTGATTGTGTGATTGTGTGATTGTGTGATTGTGGTTGTGTGATTGTGACTGTGTGATTGTGATTGTGTGATTGTGATTGTGTGATTGTGACTGTGTGATTGTGTGAGTGTGTGATTGTGTGATTGTGTGATTGTGTGAGTGTGTGATTGTGTGATTGTGTGATTGTGTGATTGTGTGATTGTGATTGTGTGATTGTGACTGTGTGATTGTGTGAGTGTGTGATTGTGTGATTGAGTGATTGGGTGGTTGTGTGATTGTGTGGTTGTTAGATTGTGTGGTTGTGTGATTGTGTGAGTGTGTGATTGTGTGATTGAGTGATTGTGTGGTTGTGTGATTGTGCGGTTGTGTGATTGTGTGATTGTGTGATTGTGTGATTGTGTGTTTGTGTGATTGTGTGATTGTGTGATTGTGTGATTGTGTGATTGTGTGATTGTGTGATTGTGTGATTGTGGTTGTGTGATTGTGATTGTGTGATTGTGATTGTGTGATTGTGATTGTGTGATTGTGTCTGTGTGATTGTGTGAGTATGTGATTGTGTGATTGTGTGATTGTGTGATTGTGTAATTGTGATTGTGTGATTGTGTGATTGTGTGATTGTGTGATTGTGTGATTGTGTGATTGTGTGATTGTGACTGTGTGATTGTGTGAGTGTGTGATTGTGTGATTGAGTGATTGTGTGCTTGTGTGATTGTGTGGTTGTGTGATTGTGTGATTGTGTGATTGTGTGATTGTGTGATTGTGTGATTGTGTGATTGTGTGATTGTGTTATTGTGTGATTGTGTGATTGTGTGATTGTGTGATTGTGTGATTATGTGATTGTGTGATTGTGTGATTGTGTGATTGTGTGATTGTGGTTGTGTGATTGTGACTGTGTGATTGTGATTGTGTGATTGTGATTGTGTGATTGTGACTGTGTGATTGTGTGAGTGTGTGATTGTGTGATTGTGTGATTGTGTGATTGTGTGAGTGTGTGATTGTGTGATTGTGTGATTGTGTGATTGTGATTGTGTGATTGTGACTGTGTGATTGTGTGAGTGTGTGATTGTGTGATTGAGTGATTGGGTGGTTGTGTGATTGTGTGGTTGTTAGATTGTGTGGTTGTGTGATTGTGTGAGTGTGTGATTGTGTGATTGAGTGATTGTGTGGTTGTGTGATTGTGTGGTTGTGTGATTGTGTGATTGTGTGATTGTGTGATTGTGTGATTGTGTGATTGTGTGATTGTGTGATTGTGTGATTGTGTGATTGTGTGATTGTGTGATTGTGCGATTGTGGTTGTGTGATTGTGATTGTGTGATTGTGATTGTGTGATTGTGATTGTGTGATTGTGTGAGTATGTGATTGTGTGATTGTGTGATTGTGTGATTGTGTGATTGTGTGATTGTGTAATTGTGATTGTGCGATTGTGTGATTGTGTGATTGTGTGATTGTGTGATTGTGAGATTGTGTGATTGTGTGATGGTGTAATTGTGATTGTGTGATTGTGATTGTGTGATTGTGTGATTGTGTGATTGTGTGAGTGTGTGATTGTGTGATTGTGTGATTGTGTGATTGTGATTGTGTGATTGTGACTGTGTGATTGTGTGAGTGTGTGATTGTGTGATTGAGTGATTGGGTGGTTGTGTGATTGTGTGGTTGTTAGATTGTGTGGTTGTGTGATTGTGTGATTGTGTGATTGTGTGATTGTGACTGTGTGATTGTGTGAGTGTGTGATTGTGTGATTGAGTGATTGTGTGCTTGTGTGATTGTGTGGTTGTGTGATTGTGTGATTGTGTGATTGTGTGATTGTGTGATTGTGTGATTGTGTGATTGTGTGATTGTGTGATTGTGTGATTGTGTGATTGTGTGATTGTGTGATTGTGTGATTGTGTGATTGTGTGATTGTGTGATTGTGTGATTGTGTGATTGTGGTTGTGTGATTGTGACTGTGTGATTGTGATTGTGTGATTGTGATTGTGTGATTGTGACTGTGTGATTGTGTGAGTGTGTGATTGTGTGATTGTGTGATTGTGTGAGTGTGTGATTGTGTGATTGTGTGATTGTGTGATTGTGTGATTGTGATTGTGTGATTGTGACTGTGTGATTGTGTGAGTGTGTGATTGTGTGATTGAGTGATTGGGTGGTTGTGTGATTGTGTGGTTGTTAGATTGTGTGGTTGTGTGATTGTGTGAGTGTGTGATTGTGTGATTGAGTGATTGTGTGGTTGTGTGATTGTGCGGTTGTGTGATTGTGTGATTGTGTGATTGTGTGATTGTGTGATTGTGTGATTGTGTGAATGTGTGATTGTGTGATTGTGTGATTGTGTGATTGTGTGATTGTGGTTGTGTGATTGTGATTGTGTGATTGTGATTGTGTGATTGTGTCTGTGTGATTGTGTGAGTATGTGATTGTGTGATTGTGTGATTGTGTGATTGTGTAATTGTGATTGTGTGATTGTGTGATTGTGCGATTGTGTGATTGTGTGATTGTGTGATTGTGTGATTGTGTGATTGTGTGATTGTGAGTGTGTGATTGTCTGATTGAGTGATTGTGTGCTTGTGTGATTGTGTGGTTGTGTGATTGTGTGATTGTGTGATTAGGCGATTGTGTGATTGTGTGATTGTGTGATTGTGTGATTGTGTGATTGTGTGATTGTGATTGTGTGATTGTGATTGTGTGATTGTGACTGTGTGATTGTGACTGTGTGATTGTGACTGTGTGATTGTGTGAGTGTGTGATTGTGTGATTGAGTGATTGTGTGCTTGTGTCATTGTGTGGTTGTGTGATTGTGTGATTGTGTGATTAGGTGATTGTGTGATTGTGTGATTGTGTGATTATGTGATTGTGTGATTGTGTGATTGTGTGATTGTGTGATTATGTGATTGTGTGATTGTGTGATTGTGTGATTGTGTGAGTGTGTGATTGTCTGATTGAGTGATTGTGTGCTTGTGTGATTGTGTGGTTGTGTGATTGTGTGATTGTGTGATTGTGTGATTGTGACTGTGTGATTGTGTGTGTGTGTGATTGTGTGATTGTGTGATTGTGTGATTGTGTTATTGTGTGATTGTGTGATTGTGTGATTGTGTGATTGTGTGATTGAGTGATTGTGTGATTGTGTGATTGTGTGAGTGTGTGATTGTGTGATTGAGTGATTGTGTGCTTGTGTGATTGTGTGGTTGTGTGATTGTGTGATTGTGTGATTAGGTGATTGTGTGATTGTGTGATTGTGTGATTATGTGATTGTGTGATTGTGTGATTGTGTGATTGTGTGATTATGTGATTGTGTGATTGTGTGATTGTGTGATTGTGTGAGTGTGTGATTGTCTGATTGAGTGATTGTGTGCTTGTGTGATTATGTGATTGTGTGATTGTGTGATTGTGTGATTGTGTGATTATGTGATTGTGTGATTGTGTGATTGAGTGATTGCGTGAGTGTGTGGTTGTGTGATTGTGTGATTGTGTGATTGTGTGATTGTGTGATTGTGTGATTGTTTGATTGTGTGATTGTGTGATTGTGTGATTGTGTGATTGTGTGATTGTGTGATTGTGTGATTGTGTGATTGTGTGATTGTGTGATTGTGGTTGTGCGATTGTGACTGTGTGATTGTGATTGTGTGATTGTGATTGTGTGATTGTGACTGTGTGATTGTGTGAGTGTGTGATTGTGTGATTGTGTGATTGTGTGATTGTGTGAGTGTGTGATTGTGTGATTGTGTGATTGTGTGATTGTGATTGTGTGATTGTGACTGTGTGATTGTGTGAGTGTGTGATTGTGTGATTGAGTGATTGGGTGGTTGTGTGATTGTGTGGTTGTTAGATTGTGTGGTTGTGTGATTGTGTGAGTGTGTGATTGTGTGATTGAGTGATTGTGTGGTTGTGTGATTGTGTGGTTGTGTGATTGTGTGATTGTGTGATTGTGTGATTGTGTGATTGTGTGATTGTGTGATTGTGTGATTGTGTGATTGTGTGATTGTGTGATTGTGTGATTGTGTGATTGTGTGATTGTGTGATTGTGCGATTGTGGTTGTGTGATTGTGATTGTGTGATTGTGACTGTGTGATTGTGTGAGTATGTGATTGTGTGATTGTGTGATTGTGTGGTTGTGTAATTGTGATTGTGTGATTGTGTGATTGTGTGATTGTGTGATTGTATGATTGTGAGATTGTGTGATTGTGTGATGGTGTAATTGTGATTGTGTGATTGTGATTGTGTGATTGTGTGATTGTGTGATTGAGTGATTGTGTGAGTGTGTGGTTGTGTGATTGTGTGATTGTGTGATTGTGTGGTTGTGTGATTGTGTGATTGTGTGATTAGGTGATTGTGTGATTGTGTGATTGTGACTGTGTGATTGTATGAGTGTGTGATTGTGTGATTGTGTGATTGTGTGATTGTGTGATTGTGTGATTGTGTGATTGTGTGATTGTGTGATTGTGTGATTGTGTGATTGTTTGATTGTGTGATTGTGTGATTGTGTGATTGTGTGATTGTGTGATTGTGTGATTGTGTGATTGTGTGATTGTGTGATTGTGTGATTGTGTTATTGTGTGATTGTGTGATTGTGTGATTGTGTGATTGTGTGATTGTGTGATTGTGTGATTGTGTGATTGTGTGATTGTGTGATTGTGTGATTGTGTGATTGTGTGATTGTTTGATTGTGTGATTGTGTGATTGTGTGATTGTGTGATTGTGTGATTGTGTGATTGTGTGATTGTGTGATTGTGTGATTGTGTGATTGTGTTATTGTGTGATTGTGTGATTGTGTGATTGTGTGATTGTGTGATTGTGTGATTGTGTGATTGTGTGATTGTGTGATTGTGATTGTGTGATTGTGATTGTGTGATTGTGATTGTGTGATTGTGATTGTGTGATTGTGATTGTGTGATTGTGATTGTGTGATTGTGATTGTGTGATTGTGATTGTGTGATTGTGATTGTGTGATTGTGATTGTGTGATTGTGATTGTGTGATTGTGATTGTGTGATTGTGATTGTGTGATTGTGTGATTGTGTGATTGTGTGATTGTGTGATTGTGGTTGTGTGATTGTGATTGTGTGATTGTGATTGTGTGATTGTGTCTGTGTGATTGTGTGAGTATGCGATTGTGTGATTGTGTGTTTGTGTGATTGTGTGATTGTGTGATTGTGTAATTGTGATTGTGCGATTGTGTGATTGTGTGATTGTGTGATTGTGTGATTATGTGATTGTGTGATTGTGTGATTGTGTGATTGTGTGAGTGTGTGATTGTCTGATTGAGTGATTGTGTGCTTGTGTGATTGTGTGGCTGTGTGATTGTGTGATTGTGTGATTGTGTGATTGTGACTGTGTGATTGTGTGAGTGTGTGATTGTGTGATTGAGTGATTGTGTGCTTGTGTGATTGTGTGGTTGTGTGATTGTGTGATTGTGTGATTGTGTGATTGTGTGATTGTGTGATTGTGTGATTGTGTGATTGTGTGATTGTGTGATTGTGTGATTGTGTGATTGTGTGATTGTGTGATTGTGTGATTGTGTGATTGTGTGATTGTGTGATTGTGTGATTGTGTGATTGTGTGATTGTGTGATTGTGTGATTGTGTGATTGTGTGATTGTGGTTGTGTGATTGTGACTGTGTGATTGTGATTGTGTGATTGTGATTGTGTGATTGTGATTGTGTGATTGTGATTGTGCGATTGTGATTGTGTGATTGTGATTGTGTGATTGTGATTGTGTGATTGTGATTGTGTGATTGTGATTGTGGGATTGTGATTGTGCGATTGTGATTGTGGGATTGTGATTGTGTGATTGTGATTGTGTGATTGTGATTGTGTGATTGTGATTGTGTGATTGTGATTGTGTGATTGTGACTGTGTGATTGTGTGAATGTGTGATTGTGTGATTGAGTGATTGTGTGGTTGTGTGATTGTGTGGTTGTGTGATTGTGTGATTGTGTGATTGTGTGATTGTGTGATTGTGTGATTGTGTGATTGTGTGATTGTGTGATTGTGTGATTGTGGTTGTGTGATTGTGATTGTGTGATTGTGATTGTGTGATTGTGTCTGTGTGATTGTGTGAGTATGTGATTGTGTGATTGTGTGATTGTGTGATTGTGTGATTGTGTGATTGTGTAATTGTGATTGTGCGATTGTGTGATTGTGTGATTGTGTGATTGTGTGATTGTGTGATTGTGTGATTGTGAGATTGTGTGATTGTGTGATGGTGTAATTGTGATTGTGTGATTGTGATTGTGTGATTGTGTGATTGTGTGATTGAGTGATTGTGTGAGTGTGTGGTTGTGTGATTGCGTGATTGTGTGATTGTGTGGTTGTGTGATTGTGTGATTGTGTGATTAGGTGATTGTGTGATTGTGTGATTGTGACTGTGTGATTGTATGAGTGTGTGATTGTGTGATTGAGTGATTGTGTGCTAGTGTGATTGTGTGGTTGTGTGATTGTGTGATTGTGTGATTGTGTGATTGTGTGATTGTGTGATTGTGTGATTGTGTGATTGTGCGATTGTGTGATTGTGTGATTGTGTGATTGTGTGATTGTGTGATTGTGTGATTGTGTGATTGTGTGATTGTGTGATTGTGGTTGTGTGATTGTGACTGTGTGATTGTGATTGTGTGATTGTGATTGTGTGATTGTGACTGTGTGATTGTGTGAGTGTGTGATTGTGTGATTGTGTGATTGTGTGATTGTGTGATTGTGTGAATGTGTGATTGTGTGATTGTGTGATTGTGTGATTGTGTGATTGTGTGATTGTGTGATTGTGTGAGTGTGTGATTGTCTGATTGAGTGATTGTGTGCTTGTGTGATTGTGTGGTTGTGTGGTTGTGTGATTGTGTGATTGTGTGATTAGGTGATTGTGTGATTGTGTGATTGTGTGATTGTGACTGTGTGATTGTGTGAGTGTGTGATTGTGTGGTTGCGTGATTGTGTGGTTGTGTGATTGTGTGGTTGTGTGATTGTGTGATTGTGTGATTGTGTGATTGTGTGATTGTGTGATTGTGTGATTGTGTGATTGTGAGTGTGTGATTGTCTGATTGAGTGATTGTGTGCTTGTGTGATTGTGTGGTTGTGTGATTGTGTGATTGTGTGATTAGGTGATTGTGTGATTGTGTGATTGTGTGATTGTGTGATTGTGTGATTGTGTGATTGTGTGAGTGTGTGATTGTGTGATTGTGTGATTGTGTGATTGTGTGATTGTGATTGTGTGATTGTGACTGTGTGATTGTGTGAGTGTGTGATTGTGTGATTGAGTGATTGGGTGGTTGTGTGATTGTGTGGTTGTTAGATTGTGTGGTTGTGTGATTGTGTGATTGTGTGATTGTGTAATTGTGACTGTGTGATTGTGTGAGTGTGTGATTGTGTGATTGAGTGATTGTGTGCTTGTGTGATTGTGTGGTTGTGTGATTGTGTGATTGTGTGATTGTGTGATTGTGTGATTGTGTGATTGTGTGATTGTGTGATTGTGTGATTGTGTGATTGTGTGATTGTGTGATTGTGTGATTGTGTGATTGTGTGATTGTGGTTGTGTGATTGTGACTGTGTGATTGTGATTGTGTGATTGTGATTGTGTGATTGTGACTGTGTGATTGTGTGAGTGTGTGATTATGTGATTGTGTGATTGTGTGAGTGTGTGATTGTGTGATTGTGTGATTGTGTGATTGTGTGATTGTGATTGTGTGATTGTGACTGTGTGATTGTGTGAGTGTGTGATTGTGTGATTGAGTGATTGGGTGGTTGTGTGATTGTGTGGTTGTTAGATTGTGTGGTTGTGTGATTGTGTGAGTGTGTGATTGTGTGATTGAGTGATTGTGTGGTTGTGTGATTGTGTGGTTGTGTGATTGTGTGATTGTGTGATTGTGTGATTGTGTGATTGTGTGATTGTGTGATTGTGTGATTGTGTGATTGTGTGATTGTGTGATTGTGTGATTGTGCGATTGTGGTTGTGTGATTGTGATTGTGTGATTGTGATTGTGTGATTGTGATTGTGTGATTGTGTGAGTATGTGATTGTGTGATTGTGTGATTGTGTGATTGTGTGATTGTGTGATTGTGTAATTGTGATTGTGTGATTGTGTGATTGTGTGATTGTGTGATTGTGAGATTGTGTGATTGTGTGATGGTGTAATTGTGATTGTGTGATTGTGATTGTGTGATTGTGTGATTGTGTGATTGTGTGAGTGTGTGATTGTGTGATTGTGTGATTGTGTGATTGTGTGATTGTGATTGTGTGATTGTGACTGTGTGATTGTGTGAGTGTGTGATTGTGTGATTGAGTGATTGGGTGGTTGTGTGATTGTGTGGTTGTTAGATTGTGTGGTTGTGTGATTGTGTGATTGTGTGATTGTGTGATTGTGACTGTGTGATTGTGTGAGTGTGTGATTGTGTGATTGAGTGATTGTGTGCTTGTGTGATTGTGTGGTTGTGTGATTGTGTGATTGTGTGATTGTGTGATTGTGTGATTGTGTGATTGTGTGATTGTGTGATTGTGTGATTGTGTGATTGTGTGATTGTGTGATTGTGTGATTGTGTGATTGTGTGATTGTGTGATTGTGTGATTGTGTGATTGTGTGATTGTGTGATTGTGTGATTGTGTGATTGTGTGATTGTGTTTGTGTGATTGTGACTGTGTGATTGTGTGAGTGTGTGATTGTGTGATTGTGTGATTGTGTGAGTGTGTGATTGTGTGATTGTGTGATTTTGTGATTGTGTGATTGTGATTGTGTGATTGTGACTGTGTGATTGTGTGAGTGTGTGATTGTGTGATTGAGTGATTGGGTGGTTGTGTGATTGTGTGGTTGTTAGATTGTGTGGTTGTGTGATTGTGTGAGTGTGTGATTGTGTGATTGAGTGATTGTGTGGTTGTGTGATTGTGCGGTTGTGTGATTGTGTGATTGTGTGATTGTGTGATTGTGTGATTGTGTGATTGTGTGATTGTGTGAATGTGTGATTGTGTGATTGTGTGATTGTGTGATTGTGGTTGTGTGATTGTGATTGTGTGATTGTGATTGTGTGATTGTGTCTGTGTGATTGTGTGAGTATGTGATTGTGTGATTGTGTGATTGTGTGATTGTGTAATTGTGATTGTGTGATTGTGTGATTGTGTGATTGTGTGATTGTGTGATTGTGTGATTGTGTGATTGTGTGATTGTGTGATTGTGTGATTGTGAGTGTGTGATTGTCTGATTGAGTGATTGTGTGCTTGTGTGATTGTGTGGTTGTGTGATTGTGTGATTGTGTGATTAGGCGATTGTGTGATTGTGTGATTGTGTGATTGTGTGATTGTGTGATTGTGTGATTGTGTGATTGTGATTGTGTGATTGTGATTGTGTGATTGTGACTGTGTGATTGTGACTGTGTGATTGTGTGAGTGTGTGATTGTGTGATTGAGTGATTGTGTGCTTGTGTCATTGTGTGGTTGTGTGATTGTGTGATTGTGTGATTAGGTGATTGTGTGATTGTGTGATTGTGTGATTATGTGATTGTGTGATTGTGTGATTGTGTGATTGTGTGATTATGTGATTGTGTGATTGTGTGATTGTGTGATTGTGTGAGTGTGTGATTGTCTGATTGAGTGATTGTGTGCTTGTGTGATTGTGTGGTTGTGTGATTGTGTGATTGTGTGATTGTGTGATTGTGACTGTGTGATTGTGTGTGTGTGTGATTGTGTGATTGTGTGATTGTGTGATTGTGTTATTGTGTGATTGTGTGATTGTGTGATTGTGTGATTGAGTGATTGTGTGATTGTGTGATTGTGTGAGTGTGTGATTGTGTGATTGAGTGATTGTGTGCTTGTGTGATTGTGTGGTTGTGTGATTGTGTGATTGTGTGATTAGGTGATTGTGTGATTGTGTGATTGTGTGATTATGTGATTGTGTGATTGTGTGATTGTGTGATTGTGTGATTATGTGATTGTGTGATTGTGTGATTGTGTGATTGTGTGAGTGTGTGATTGTCTGATTGAGTGATTGTGTGCTTGTGTGATTATGTGATTGTGTGATTGTGTGATTGTGTGATTGTGTGATTATGTGATTGTGTGATTGTGTGATTGAGTGATTGTGTGAGTGTGTGGTTGTGTGATTGTGTGATTGTGTGATTGTGTGATTGTGTGATTGTGATTGTGTGATTGTGACTGTGTGATTGTGTGAGTGTGTGATTGTGTGATTGAGTGATTGGGTGGTTGTGTGATTGTGTGGGTGTTAGATTGTGTGGTTGTGTGATTGTGTGAGTGTGTGATTGTGTGATTGAGTGATTGTGTGGTTGTGTGATTGTGTGGTTGTGTGATTGTGTGATTGTGTGATTGTGTGATTGTGTGATTGTGTGATTGTGTGATTGCGTGATTGTGCGATTGTGTGATTGTGTGATTGTGTGATTGTGTGATTGTGTGATTGTGTGATTGTGTGATTGTGCGATTGTGGTTGTGTGATTGTGATTGTGTGATTGTGACTGTGTGATTGTGTGAGTATGTGATTGTGTGATTGTGTGATTGTGTGATTGTGTGATTGTGTGGTTGTGTAATTGTGATTGTGTGATTGTGTGATTGTGTGATTGTGTGATTGTGTGATTGTATGATTGTGAGATTGTGTGATTGTGTGATGGTGTAATTGTGATTGTGTGATTGTGATTGTGTGATTGTGTGATTGTGTGATTGTGTGATTGTGTGATTGTGTGATTATGTGATTGTGTGATTGTGTGATTGTGTGATTGTGTGAGTGTGTGATTGTCTGATTGAGTGATTGTGTGCTTGTGTGATTGTGTGGTTGTGTGATTGTGTGATTGTGTGATTGTGTGATTGTGACTGTGTGATTGTGTGTGTGTGTGATTGTGTGATTGTGTGATTGTGTGATTGTGTTATTGTGTGATTGTGTGATTGTGTGATTGTGTGATTGTGTGATTGAGTGATTGTGTGATTGTGTGATTGTGTGAGTGTGTGATTGTGTGATTGAGTGATTGTGTGCTTGTGTGATTGTGTGATTGTGTGATTGTGTGATTGTGTGATTGTGTGATTGTGTGATTGTGTGATTGTGTGATTGTGTGATTGTGCGATTGTGGTTGTGTGATTGTGATTGTGTGATTGTGACTGTGTGATTGTGTGAGTATGTGATTGTGTGATTGTGTGATTGTGTGATTGTGTGATTGTGTGGTTGTGTAATTGTGATTGTGTGATTGTGTGATTGTGTGATTGTGTGATTGTATGATTGTGAGATTGTGTGATTGTGTGATGGTGTAATTGTGATTGTGTGATTGTGATTGTGTGATTGTGTGATTGTGTGATTGAGTGATTGTGTGAGTGTGTGGTTGTGTGATTGTGTGATTGTGTGATTGTGTGGTTGTGTGATTGTGTGATTGTGTGATTAGGTGATTGTGTGATTGTGTGATTGTGACTGTGTGATTGTATGAGTGTGTGATTGTGTGATTGTGTGATTGTGTGATTGTGTGATTGTGTGATTGTGTGATTGTGTGATTGTGTGATTGTGTGATTGTGTGATTGTGTGATTGTGTGATTGTTTGATTGTGTGATTGTGTGATTGTGTGATTGTGTGATTGTGTGATTGTGTGATTGTGTGATTGTGTGATTGTGTGATTGTGTTATTGTGTGATTGTGTGATTGTGTGATTGTGTGATTGTGTGATTGTGTGATTGTGTGATTGTGTGATTGTGTGATTGTGTGATTGTGTGATTGTGTGATTGTGTGATTGTGTGATTGTGTGATTGTTTGATTGTGTGATTGTGTGATTGTGTGATTGTGTGATTGTGTGATTGTGTGATTGTGTGATTGTGTTATTGTGTGATTGTGTGATTGTGTGATTGTGTGATTGTGTGATTGTGTGATTGTGTGATTGTGTGATTGTGTGATTGTGTGATTGTGTGATTGTGTGATTGTGTGATTGTGTGATTGTGTGTTTGTGTGATTGTGTGATTGTGTGATTGTGTGATTGTGTGATTGTGTGATTGTGTGATTGTGTGATTGTGTGATTGTGTGATTGTGTGATTGTGTGATTGTGTGATTGTGTGATTGTGTGATTGTGTGATTGTGTGATTGTGTGATTGTGTGATTGTGATTGTGTGATTGTGATTGTGTGATTGTGATTGTGTGATTGTGATTGTGTGATTGTGTGATTGTGATTGTGTGATTGTGATTGTGTGATTGTGATTGTGTGATTGTGATTGTGTGATTGTGATTGTGTGATTGTGATTGTGTGATTGTGATTGTGTGATTGTGATTGTGTGATTGTGATTGTGTGATTGTGATTGTGTGATTGTGATTGTGTGATTGTGATTGTGTGATTGTGATTGTGTGATTGTGATTGTGTGATTGTGTGATTGTGTGATTGTGTGATTGTGTGATTGTGGTTGTGTGATTGTGATTGTGTGATTGTGATTGTGTGATTGTGTCTGTGTGATTGTGTGAGTATGCGATTGTGTGATTGTGTGATTGTGTGATTGTGTGATTGTGTGATTGTGTGATTGTGTAATTGTGATTGTGCGATTGTGTGATTGTGTGATTGTGTGATTGTGTGATTGTGTGATTATGTGATTGTGTGATTGTGTGATTGTGTGATTGTGTGAGTGTGTGATTGTCTGATTGAGTGATTGTGTGCTTGTGTGATTGTGTGGTTGTGTGATTGTGTGATTGTGTGATTGTGTGATTGTGACTGTGTGATTGTGTGAGTGTGTGATTGTGTGATTGAGTGATTGTGTGCTTGTGTGATTGTGTGGTTGTGTGATTGTGTGATTGTGTGATTGTGTGATTGTGTAATTGTGATTGTGTGATTGTGTGATTGTGTGATTGTGTGATTGTGTGATTGTGGTTGTGTGATTGTGACTGTGTGATTGTGATTGTGTGATTGTGATTGTGTGATTGTGACTGTGTGATTGTGTGATTGTGTGATGGTGTAATTGTGATTGTGTGATTGTGTGATTGTGTGATTGTGTTATTGTGTGATTGTGTGATTGTGTGATTGTGTGATTGTGTGATTGTGTGATTGTGTGATTGTGTGATTGTGTGATTGTGTGATTGTTTGATTGTGTGATTGTGTGATTGTGTGATTGTGTGATTGTGTGATTGTGTGATTGTGTGATTGTGTGATTGTGTGATTGTGTTATTGTGTGATTGTGTGATTGTGTGATTGTGACTGTGTGATTGTGATTGTGTGATTGTGATTGTGTGATTGTGACTGTGTGATTGTGTGAGTGTGTGATTGTGTGATTGTGTGATTGTGTGATTGTGTGAGTGTGTGATTGTGTGATTGTGTGATTGTGTGATTGTGTGATTGTGATTGTGTGATTGCGACTGTGTGATTGTGTGAGTGTGTGATTGAGTGATTGGGTGGTTGTGTGATTGTGTGGTTGTTAGATTGTGTGGTTGTGTGATTGTGTGAGTGTGTGATTGTGTGATTGAGTGATTGTGTGGTTGTGTGATTGTGTGGTTGTGTGATTGTGTGATTGTGTGATTGTGTGATTGTGTGATTGTGTGATTGTGTGATTGTGTGATTGTGTGATTGTGTGATTGTGTGATTGTGTGATTGTGTGATTGTGTGATTGTGTGATTGTGGTTGTGTGATTGTGATTGTGTGATTGTGATTGTGTGATTGTGTCTGTGTGATTGTGTGAGTATGTGATTGTGTGATTGTGTGAGTGTGTGATTGTGTGATTGTGACTGTGTGATTGTGTGAGTGTGTGATTGTGTGATTGTGTGATTGTGTGATTGTGTGATTGTGTGATTGTGTGATTGTGTGATTGTGTGATTGTGTGATAGTGAGTGTGTGATTGTCTGATTGAGTGATTGTGTGCTTGTGTGGTTGTGTGATTGTGTGATTGTGTGATTAGGCGATTGTGTGATTGTGTGATTGTGTGATTGTGTGATTGTGGTTGTGTGATTGTGATTGTGTGATTGTGGTTGTGTGATTGTGTCTGTGTGATTGTGTGAGTATGTGATTGTGTGATTGTGTGATTGTGTGATTGTGTGATTGTGTGATTGTGTGATTGTGTAACTGTGATTGTGCGATTGTGTGATTGTGTGATTGTGTGATTGTGTGATTGTGTGATTGTGTGATTGTGAGATTGTGTGATTGTGTGATGGTGTAATTGTGATTGTGTGATTGTGATTGTGTGATTGTGTGATTGTGTGATTGTGTGATTGAGTGATTGTGTGATTGTGTGATTGTGTGATTGTGTGATTGTGTGATTGTGTGATTGTGTGATTGTGTGAGTGTGTGATTGTCTGATTGAGTGATTGTGTGCTTGTGTGATTGTGTGGTTGTGTGGTTGTGTGATTGTGTGATTGTGTGATTAGGTGATTGTGTGATTGTGTGATTGTGTGATTGTGACTGTGTGATTGTGTGAGTGTGTGATTGTGTGGTTGTGTGATTGTGTGGTTGTGTGATTGTGTGGTTGTGTGATTGTGTGGTTGTGTGATTGTGCGATTGTGTGATTGTGTGATTGTGTGATTGTGTGATTGTGTGATTGTGTGATTGTGTGATTGTGGTTGTGCGATTGTGACTGTGTGATTGTGATTGTGTGATTGTGATTGTGTGATTGTGACTGTGTGATTGTGTGAGTGTGTGATTGTGTGATTGTGTGATTGTGTGATTGTGTGAGTGTGTGGTTGTGTGATTGTGTGATTGTGTGATTGTGTGATTGTGTAATTGTGATTGTGTGATTGTGTGATTGTGTGATTGTGTGATTGTGAGTGTGTGATTGTCTGATTGAGTGATTGTGTGCTTGTGTAATTGTGTGGTTGTGTGATTGTGTGATTGTGTGATTAGGTGATTGTGTGATTGTGTGATTGTGTGATTGTGTGATTGTGTGATTGTGTGATTGTGTGATTGTGTGATTGTGTGATTGTGATTGTGTGATTGTGATTGTGTGATTGTGACTGTGTGATTGTGACTGTGTGATTGTGTGAGTGTGTGATTGTGTGATTGAGTGATTGTGTGCTTGTGTGATTGTGTGGTTGTGTGATTGTGTGATTGTGTGATTAGGTGATTGTGTGATTGTGTGATTGTGTGATTGTGTGATTGTGTGATTGTGTGATTGTGTGATTGTGTGATTGTGTGATTGCGTGATTGTGTGATTGCGTGATTGTGTGATTGTGTGATTGTGTGATTGTGTGATTGTGTGATTGTGTGATTGTGTGATTGTGTGGTTGTGTGATTGTGTGATTGTGTGATTGTGTGATTGTGTGATTGTGTGATTGTGTGATTGTGTGATTGTATGATTGTGTGATTGTGTGATTGTGTGATTGTGTGATTGTGTGATTGTGTGATTGTGTGATTGTGTGATTGTGTGATTGTGTGATTGTGTGATTGTGTGATTGTGATTGTGTGATTGTGATTGTGATTGTGTGATTGTGATTGTGTGATTGTGATTGTGTGATTGTGATTGTGTGATTGTGATTGTGTGATTGTGATTGTGTGATTGTGATTGTGTGATTGTGATTGTGTGATTGTGATTGTGATTGTGTGATTGTGATTGTGATTGTGTGATTGTGATTGTGTGATTGTGATTGTGTGATTGTGATTGTGTGATTGTGATTGTGTGATTGTGATTGTGTGATTGTGATTGTGTGATTGTGATTGTGTGATTGTGATTGTGTGATTGTGATTGTGTGATTGTGACTGTGTGATTGTGTGAATGTGTGATTGTGTGATTGAGTGATTGTGTGGTTGTGTGATTGTGTGGTTGTGTGATTGTGTGATTGTGTGATTGTGTGATTGTGTGATTGTGTGATTGTGTGATTGTGTGATTGTGTGATTGTGGTTGTGTGATTGTGATTGTGTGATTGTGATTGTGTGATTGTGTCTGTGTGATTGTGTGAGTATGTGATTGTGTGATTGTGTGATTGTGTGATTGTGTGATTGTGTGATTGTGTAATTGTGATTGTGCGATTGTGTGATTGTGTGATTGTGTGATTGTGTGATTGTGTGATTGTGTGATTGTGAGATTGTGTGATTGTGTGATGGTGTAATTGTGATTGTGTGATTGTGATTGTGTGATTGTGATTGTGTGATTGTGATTGTGTGATTGTGACTGTGTGATTGTGTGAGTGTGTGATTGTGTGATTGTGTGATTGTGTGATTGTGTGATTGTGTGATTGTGTGATTGTGTGATTGTGTGATTGTGTGATTGTGTGAGTGTGTGATTGTCTGATTGAGTGATTGTGTGCTTGTGTGATTGTGTGGTTGTGTGGTTGTGTGATTGTGTGATTGTGTGATTAGGTGATTGTGTGATTGTGTGATTGTGTGATTGTGTGATTGTGACTGTGTGATTGTGTGAGTGTGTGATTGTGTGGTTGTGTGATTGTGTGGTTGTGTGATTGTGTGGTTGTGTGATTGTGTGATTGTGTGATTGTGTGATTGTGTGAATGTGTGATTGTGTGATTGTGTGATTGTGTGATTGTGTGATTGTGAGTGTGTGATTGTCTGATTGAGTGATTGTGTGCTTGTGTGATTGTGTGGTTGTGTGATTGTGTGATTGTGTGATTAGGTGATTGTGTGATTGTGTGATTGTGTGATTGTGTGATTGTGTGATTGTGTGATTGTGATTGTGTGATTGTGATTGTGTGATTGTGACTGTGTGATTGTGACTGTGTGATTGTGTGAGTGTGTGATTGTGTGATTGAGTGATTGTGTGCTTGTGTGATTGTGTGGTTGTGTGATTGTATGATTGTGTGATTAGGTGATTGTGTGATTGTGTGATTGTGTGATTGTGTGATTGTGTGATTGTGTGATTGTGTGATTGTGTGATTGTGTGATTGTGTGATTGTGTGATTGTGTGATTGCGATTGTGCGATTGTGCGATTGTGACTGTGTGATTGTGTGAGTGTGTGATTGTGTGATTGTGTGATTGTGTGATTGTGTGAGTGTGTGATTGTGTGATTGTGTGATTGTGTGATTGTGTGATTGTGATTGTGTGATTGTGACTGTGTGATTGTGTGAGTGTGTGATTGTGTGATTGAGTGATTGTGTGGTTGTGTGATTGTGTGGTTGTGTGATTGTGTGATTGTGTGATTGTGTGATTGTGTGATTGTGTGATTGTGTGATTGTGTGATTGTGTGATTGTGTGATTGTGTGATTGTGGTTGTGTGTTTGTGACTGTGTGATTGTGTGAGTGTGTGATTGTGTGATTGTGTGATTGTGTGAGTGTGTGATTGTGTGATTGTGTGATTTTGTGATTGTGTGATTGTGATTGTGTGATTGTGACTGTGTGATTGTGTGAGTGTGTGATTGTGTGATTGAGTGATTGGGTGGTTGTGTGATTGTGTGGTTGTTAGATTGTGTGGTTGTGTGATTGTGTGAGTGTGTGATTGTGTGATTGAGTGATTGTGTGGTTGTGTGATTGTGCGGTTGTGTGATTGTGTGATTGTGTGATTGTGTGATTGTGTGATTGTGTGATTGTGTGAATGTGTGATTGTGTGATTGTGTGAATTGTGTGATTGTGGTTGTGTGATTGTGATTGTGTGATTGTGATTGTGTGATTGTGTCTGTGTGATTGTGTGAGTATGTGATTGTGTGATTGTGTGATTGTGTGATTGTGTAATTGTGATTGTGTGATTGTGTGATTGTGTGATTGTGTGATTGTGTGATTGTGTGATTGTGTGATTGTGTGATTGTGTGATTGTGAGTGTGTGATTGTCTGATTGAGTGATTGTGTGCTTGTGTGATTGTGTGGTTGTGTGATTGTGTGATTGTGTGATTAGGCGATTGTGTGATTGTGTGATTGTGTGATTGTGTGATTGTGTGATTGTGTGATTGTGTGATTGTGATTGTGTGATTGTGATTGTGTGATTGTGACTGTGTGATTGTGACTGTGTGATTGTGTGAGTGTGTGATTGTGTGATTGAGTGATTGTGTGCTTGTGTCATTGTGTGGTTGTGTGATTGTGTGATTGTGTGATTAGGTGATTGTGTGATTGTGTGATTGTGTGATTATGTGATTGTGTGATTGTGTGATTGTGTGATTGTGTGATTGTGTGATTATGTGATTGTGTGATTGTGTGATTGTGTGATTGTGTGAGTGTGTGATTGTCTGATTGAGTGATTGTGTGCTTGTGTGATTGTGTGGTTGTGTGATTGTGTGATTGTGTGATTGTGTGATTGTGACTGTGTGATTGTGTGTGTGTGTGATTGTGTGATTGTGTGATTGTGTGATTGTGTTATTGTGTGATTGTGTGATTGTGTGATTGTGTGATTGTGTGATTGAGTGATTGTGTGATTGTGTGATTGTGTGAGTGTGTGATTGTGTGATTGAGTGATTGTGTGCTTGTGTGATTGTGTGGTTGTGTGATTGTGTGATTGTGTGATTAGGTGATTGTGTGATTGTGTGATTGTGTGATTATGTGATTGTGTGATTGTGTGATTGTGTGATTGTGTGATTATGTGATTGTGTGATTGTGTGATTGTGTGATTGTGTGAGTGTGTGATTGTCTGATTGAGTGATTGTGTGCTTGTGTGATTATGTGATTGTGTGATTGTGTGATTGTGTGATTGTGTGATTATGTGATTGTGTGATTGTGTGATTGAGTGATTGTGTGAGTGTGTGGTTGTGTGATTGTGTGATTGTGTGATTGTGTGATTGTGTGATTGTGATTGTGTGATTGTGACTGTGTGATTGTGTGAGCGTGTGATTGTGTGATTGAGTGATTGGGTGGTTGCGTGATTGTGTGGTTGTTAGATTGTGTGGTTGTGTGATTGTGTGAGTGTGTGATTGTGTGATTGAGTGATTGTGTGGTTGTGTGATTGTGTGGTTGTGTGATTGTGTGATTGTGTGATTGTGTGATTGTGTGATTGTGTGATTGTGTGATTGTGTGATTGTGTGATTGTGTGATTGTGTGATTGTGTGATTGTGTGATTGTGTGATTGTGTGATTGTGTGATTGTGCGATTGTGGTTGTGTGATTGTGATTGTGTGATTGTGACTGTGTGATTGTGTGAGTATGTGATTGTGTGATTGTGTGATTGTGTGATTGTGTGATTGTGTGGTTGTGTAATTGTGATTGTGTGATTGTGTGATTGTGTGATTGTGTGATTGTATGATTGTGAGATTGTGTGATTGTGTGATGGTGTAATTGTGATTGTGTGATTGTGATTGTGTGATTGTGTGATTGTGTGATTGTGTGATTGTGTGATTGTGTGATTATGTGATTGTGTGATTGTGTGATTGTGTGATTGTGTGAGTGTGTGATTGTCTGATTGAGTGATTGTGTGCTTGTGTGATTGTGTGGTTGTGTGATTGTGTGATTGTGTGATTGTGTGATTGTGACTGTGTGATTGTGTGTGTGTGTGATTGTGTGATTGTGTGATTGTGTGATTGTGTTATTGTGTGATTGTGTGATTGTGTGATTGTGTGATTGTGTGATTGAGTGATTGTGTGATTGTGTGATTGTGTGAGTGTGTGATTGTGTGATTGAGTGATTGTGTGCTTGTGTGATTGTGTGGTTGTGTGATTGTGTGATTCTGTGATTAGGTGATTGTGTGATTGTGTGATTGTGTGATTATGTGATTGTGTGATTGTGTGATTGTGTGATTGTGTGATTATGTGATTGTGTGATTGTGTGATTGTGTGATTGTGTGAGTGTGTGATTGTCTGATTGAGTGATTGTGTGCTTGTGTGATTATGTGATTGTGTGATTGTGTGATTGTGTGATTGTGTGATTATGTGATTGTGTGATTGTGTGATTGAGTGATTGTGTGAGTGTGTGGTTGTGTGATTGTGTGATTGTGTGATTGTGTGATTGTGTGATTGTGATTGTGTGATTGTGACTGTGTGATTGTGTGAGTGTGTGATTGTGTGATTGAGTGATTGGGTGGTTGTGTGATTGTGTGGTTGTTAGATTGTGTGGTTGTGTGATTGTGTGAGTGTGTGATTGTGTGATTGAGTGATTGGGTGGTTGTGTGATTGTGTGGTTGTTAGATTGTGTGGTTGTGTGATTGTGTGAGTGTGTGATTGTGTGATTGAGTGATTGTGTGGTTGTGTGATTGTGTGGTTGTGTGATTGTGTGATTGTGTGATTGTGTGATTGTGTGATTGTGTGATTGTGTGATTGTGTGATTGTGTGATTGTGTGATTGTGTGATTGTGTGATTGTGTGATTGTGTGATTGTGTGATTGTGTGATTGTGCGATTGTGGTTGTGTGATTGTGATTGTGTGATTGTGACTGTGTGATTGTGTGAGTATGTGATTGTGTGATTGTGTGATTGTGTGATTGTGTGGTTGTGTAATTGTGATTGTGTGATTGTGTGATTGTGTGATTGTGTGATTGTATGATTGTGAGATTGTGTGATTGTGTGATGGTGTAATTGTGATTGTGTGATTGTGATTGTGTGATTGTGTGATTGTGTGATTGAGTGATTGTGTGAGTGTGTGGTTGTGTGATTGTGTGATTGTGTGATTGTGTGATTGTGTGCTTGTGTGATTATGTGATTGTGTGATTGTGTGATTGTGTGATTGTGTGATTATGTGATTGTGTGATTGTGTGATTGAGTGATTGTGTGAGTGTGTGGTTGTGTGATTGTGTGATTGTGTGATTGTGATTGTGTGATTGTGACTGTGTGATTGTGTGAGTGTGTGATTGTGTGATTGAGTGATTGGGTGGTTGTGTGATTGTGTGGTTGTTAGATTGTGTGGTTGTGTGATTGTGTGAGTGTGTGATTGTGTGATTGAGTGATTGTGTGGTTGTGTGATTGTGTGGTTGTGTGATTGTGTGATTGTGTGATTGTGTGATTGTGTGATTGTGTGATTGTGTGATTGTGTGATTGTGTGATTGTGTGATTGTGTGATTGTGTGATTGTGTGATTGTGTGATTGTGTGATTGTGTGATTGTGTGATTGTGTGATTGTGCGATTGTGGTTGTGTGATTGTGATTGTGTGATTGTGACTGTGTGATTGTGTGAGTATGTGATTGTGTGATTGTGTGATTGTGTGATTGTGTGATTGTGTGGTTGTGTAATTGTGATTGTGTGATTGTGTGATTGTGTGATTGTGTGATTGTATGATTGTGAGATTGTGTGATTGTGTGATGGTGTAATTGTGATTGTGTGATTGTGATTGTGTGATTGTGTGATTGTGTGATTGAGTGATTGTGTGAGTGTGTGGTTGTGTGATTGTGTGATTGTGTGATTGTGTGGTTGTGTGATTGTGTGATTGTGTGATTAGGTGATTGTGTGATTGTGTGATTGTGACTGTGTGATTGTATGAGTGTGTGATTGTGTGATTGTGTGATTGTGTGATTGTGTGATTGTGTGATTGTGTGATTGTGTGATTGTGTGATTGTGTGATTGTGTGATTGTGTGATTGTGTGATTGTTTGATTGTGTGATTGTGTGATTGTGTGATTGTGTGATTGTGTGATTGTGTGATTGTGTGATTGTGTTATTGTGTTATTGTGTGATTGTGTGATTGTGTGATTGTGTGATTGTGTGATTGTGTGATTGCGTGATTGTGTGATTGCGTGATTGTGTGATTGTGTGATTGTGTGATTGTGTGATTGTGTGATTGTGTGATTGTGTGATTGTGTGGTTGTGTGATTGTGTGATTGTGTGATTGTGTGATTGTGTGATTGTGTGATTGTGTGATTGTGTGATTGTATGATTGTGTGATTGTGTGATTGTGTGATTGTGTGATTGTGTGATTGTGTGATTGTGTGATTGTGTGATTGTGTGATTGTGTGATTGTGTGATTGTGATTGTGTGATTGTGATTGTGATTGTGTGATTGTGATTGTGTGATTGTGATTGTGTGATTGTGATTGTGTGATTGTGATTGTGTGATTGTGATTGTGTGATTGTGATTGTGTGATTGTGATTGTGATTGTGTGATTGTGATTGTGATTGTGTGATTGTGATTGTGATTGTGTGATTGTGATTGTGTGATTGTGATTGTGATTGTGTGATTGTGATTGTGTGATTGTGATTGTGTGATTGTGATTGTGTGATTGTGATTGTGTGATTGTGATTGTGTGATTGTGATTGTGTGATTGTGATTGTGTGATTGTGACTGTGTGATTGTGTGAATGTGTGATTGTGTGATTGAGTGATTGTGTGGTTGTGTGATTGTGTGGTTGTGTGATTGTGTGATTGTGTGATTGTGTGATTGTGTGATTGTGTGATTGTGTGATTGTGTGATTGTGTGATTGTGGTTGTGTGATTGTGATTGTGTGATTGTGATTGTGTGATTGTGTCTGTGTGATTGTGTGAGTATGTGATTGTGTGATTGTGTGATTGTGTGATTGTGTGATTGTGTGATTGTGTAATTGTGATTGTGCGATTGTGTGATTGTGTGATTGTGTGATTGTGTGATTGTGTGATTGTGTGATTGTGAGATTGTGTGATTGTGTGATGGTGTAATTGTGATTGTGTGATTGTGATTGTGTGATTGTGATTGTGTGATTGTGATTGTGTGATTGTGACTGTGTGATTGTGTGAGTGTGTGATTGTGTGATTGTGTGATTGTGTGATTGTGTGATTGTGTGATTGTGTGATTGTGTGATTGTGTGATTGTGTGATTGTGTGAGTGTGTGATTGTCTGATTGAGTGATTGTGTGCTTGTGTGATTGTGTGGTTGTGTGGTTGTGTGATTGTGTGATTGTGTGATTAGGTGATTGTGTGATTGTGTGATTGTGTGATTGTGTGATTGTGACTGTGTGATTGTGTGAGTGTGTGATTGTGTGGTTGTGTGATTGTGTGGTTGTGTGATTGTGTGGTTGTGTGATTGTGTGATTGTGTGATTGTGTGATTGTGTGAATGTGTGATTGTGTGATTGTGTGATTGTGTGATTGTGTGATTGTGAGTGTGTGATTGTCTGATTGAGTGATTGTGTGCTTGTGTGATTGTGTGGTTGTGTGATTGTGTGATTGTGTGATTAGGTGATTGTGTGATTGTGTGATTGTGTGATTGTGTGATTGTGTGATTGTGTGATTGTGATTGTGTGATTGTGATTGTGTGATTGTGACTGTGTGATTGTGACTGTGTGATTGTGTGAGTGTGTGATTGTGTGATTGAGTGATTGTGTGCTTGTGTGATTGTGTGGTTGTGTGATTGTGTGATTGTGTGATTAGGTGATTGTGTGATTGTGTGATTGTGTGATTGTGTGATTGTGTGATTGTGTGATTGTGTGATTGTGTGATTGTGTGATTGTGTGATTGTGTGATTGCGATTGTGCGATTGTGACTGTGTGATTGTGTGAGTGTGTGATTGTGTGATTGTGTGATTGTGTGATTGTGTGAGTGTGTGATTGTGTGATTGTGTGATTGTGTGATTGTGTGATTGTGATTGTGTGATTGTGACTGTGTGATTGTGTGAGTGTGTGATTGTGTGATTGAGTGATTGGGTGGTTGTGTGATTGTGTGGTTGTTAGATTGTGTGGTTGTGTGATTGTGTGATTGTGTGATTGTGTGATTGTGTGATTGTGTGATTGTGACTGTGTGATTGTGTGAGTGTGTGATTGTGTGATTGAGTGATTGTGTGCTTGTGTGATTGTGTGGTTGTGTGATTGTGTGATTGTGTGATTGTGTGATTGTGTGATTGTGTGATTGTGTGATTGTGTGATTGTGTGATTGTGTGATTGTGTGATTGTGTGATTGTGTGATTGTGTGATTGTGTGATTGTGTGATTGTGTGATTGTGTGATTGTGTGATTGTGTGATTGTGTGATTGTGTGATTGTGTGATTGTGTGATTGTGTGATTGTGGTTGTGTGATTGTGACTGTGTGATTGTGTGAGTGTGTGATTGTGTGATTGTGTGATTGTGTGAGTGTGTGATTGTGTGATTGTGTGATTTTGTGATTGTGTGATTGTGATTGTGTGATTGTGACTGTGTGATTGTGTGAGTGTGTGATTGTGTGATTGAGTGATTGGGTGGTTGTGTGATTGTGTGGTTGTTAGATTGTGTGGTTGTGTGATTGTGTGAGTGTGTGATTGTGTGATTGAGTGATTGTGTGGTTGTGTGATTGTGCGGTTGTGTGATTGTGTGATTGTGTGATTGTGTGATTGTGTGATTGTGTGATTGTGTGATTGTGTGAATGTGTGATTGTGTGATTGTGTGAATTGTGTGATTGTGGTTGTGTGATTGTGATTGTGTGATTGTGATTGTGTGATTGTGATTGTGTGATTGTGTCTGTGTGATTGTGTGATTATGTGATTGTGTGATTGTGTGATTGTGTGATTGTGTGATTGTGTAATTGTGATTGTGTGATTGTGTGATTGTGTGATTGTGTGATTGTGTGATTGTGTGATTGTGTGATTGTGTGATTGTGTGATTGTGTGATTGTGAGTGTGTGATTGTCTGATTGAGTGATTGTGTGCTTGTGTGATTGTGTGGTTGTGTGATTGTGTGATTGTGTGATTAGGCGATTGTGTGATTGTGTGATTGTGTGATTGTGTGATTGTGTGATTGTGTGATTGTGATTGTGTGATTGTGATTGTGTGATTGTGACTGTGTGATTGTGACTGTGTGATTGTGTGAGTGTGTGATTGTGTGATTGAGTGATTGTGTGCTTGTGTCATTGTGTGGTTGTGTGATTGTGTGATTGTGTGATTAGGTGATTGTGTGATTGTGTGATTGTGTGATTATGTGATTGTGTGATTGTGTGATTGTGTGATTGTGTGATTATGTGATTGTGTGATTGTGTGATTGTGTGATTGTGTGAGTGTGTGATTGTCTGATTGAGTGATTGTGTGCTTGTGTGATTGTGTGGTTGTGTGATTGTGTGATTGTGTGATTGTGTGATTGTGACTGTGTGATTGTGTGTGTGTGTGATTGTGTGATTGTGTGATTGTGTGATTGTGTTATTGTGTGATTGTGTGATTGTGTGATTGTGTGATTGTGTGATTGAGTGATTGTGTGATTGTGTGATTGTGTGAGTGTGTGATTGTGTGATTGAGTGATTGTGTGCTTGTGTGATTGTGTGGTTGTGTGATTGTGTGATTGTGTGATTAGGTGATTGTGTGATTGTGTGATTGTGTGATTATGTGATTGTGTGATTGTGTGATTGTGTGATTGTGTGATTATGTGATTGTGTGATTGTGTGATTGTGTGATTGTGTGAGTGTGTGATTGTCTGATTGAGTGATTGTGTGCTTGTGTGATTATGTGATTGTGTGATTGTGTGATTGTGTGATTGTGTGATTATGTGATTGTGTGATTGTGTGATTGAGTGATTGTGTGAGTGTGGGGTTGTGTGATTGTGTGATTGTGTGATTGTGTGATTGTGTGATTGTGATTGTGTGATTGTGACTGTGTGATTGTGTGAGTGTGTGATTGTGTGATTGAGTGATTGGGTGGTTGTGTGATTGTGTGGTTGTTAGATTGTGTGGTTGTGTGATTGTGTGAGTGTGTGATTGTGTGATTGAGTGATTGTGTGGTTGTGTGATTGTGTGGTTGTGTGATTGTGATTGTGTGATTGTGATTGTGTGATTGTGTCTGTGTGATTGTGTGAGTATGTGATTGTGTGATTGTGTGATTGTGTGATTGTGTGATTGTGTGATTGTGTAATTGTGATTGTGTGATTGTGTGATTGTGTGATTGTGTGATTGTGTGATTGTGTGATTGTGTGATTGTGAGATTGTGTGATTGTGTGATGGTGTAATTGTGATTGTGTGATTGTGATTGTGTGATTGTGTGATTGTGTGATTGAGTGATTGTGTGAGTGTGTGGTTGTGTGATTGTGTGATTGTGTGATTGTGTGGTTGTGTGATTGTGTGATTGTGTGATTAGGTGATTGTGTGATTGTGTGATTGTGACTGTGTGATTGTATGAGTGTGTGATTGTGTGATTGTGTGATTGTGTGATTGTGTGATTGTGTGATTGTGTGATTGTGTCATTGTGTGATTGTGTGATTGTGTGATTGTTTGATTGTGTGATTGTGTGATTGTGTGATTGTGTGATTGTGTGATTGTGTGACTGTGTGATTGTGTGATTGTGTGATTGTGTTATTGTGTGATTGTGTGATTGTGTGATTGTGTGATTGTGTGATTGTGTGATTGTGTGATTGTGTGATTGTGTGATTGTGTGATTGTGTGATTGTGTGATTGTGTGATTGTGTGATTGTGTGATTGTGTGATTGTGTGATTGTGTGATTGTGTGATTGTGTGATTGTGTGATTGTGTGATTGTGTAATTGTGATTGTGTGATTGTGTGATTGTGTGATTGTGTGATTGTGTGATTGTGAGATTGTGTGATTGTGTAATGGTTTAATTGTGATTGTGTGATTGTGTGATTGTGTGATTGTGTGATTGTGTGATTGTGATTGTGTGATTGTGATTGTGTGATTGTGATTGTGTGATTGTGATTGTGTGATTGTGATTGTGTGATTGTGATTGTGTGATTGTGATTGTGTGATTGTGATTGTGATTGTGTGATTGTGATTGTGTGATTGTGATTGTGTGATTGTGATTGTGTGATTGTGATTGTGTGATTGTGATTGTGTGATTGTGATTGTGTGATTGTGATTGTGTGATTGTGATTGTGTGATTGTGATTGTGTGATTGTGATTGTGTGATTGTGATTGTGTGATTGTGATTGTGTGATTGTGATTGTGTGATTGTGATTGTGTGATTGTGATTGTGTGATTGTGATTGTGTGATTGTGTGATTGTGTGATTGAGTGATTGTGTGAGTGTGTGGTTGTGTGATTGTGTGATTGTGTGATTGTGTGGTTGTGTGATTGTGTGATTGTGTGATTAGGTGATTGTGTGATTGTGTGATTGTGACTGTGTAATTGTATGAGTGTGTGATTGTGTGATTGTGTGATTGTGTGATTGTGTGATTGTGTGATTGTGTGATTGTGTGATTGTGTGATTGTGTGATTGTGTGATTGTGTGATTGTGTGATTGTGTGATTGTGTGATTGTGTGATTGTTTGATTGTGTGATTGTGTGATTGTGTGATTGTGTGATTGTGTGATTGTGTGATTGTGTGATTGTGTGATTGTGTGATTGTGTTATTGTGTGATTGTGTGATTGTGTGATTGTGTGATTGTGTGATTGAGTGATTGTGTGATTGTGGTTGTGTGATTGTGACTGTGTGATTGTGATTGTGTGATTGTGATTGTGTGATTGTGACTGTGTGATTGTGTGAGTGTGTGATTGTGTGATTGTGTGATTGTGTGATTGTGTGAGTGTGTGGTTGTGTGATTGTGTGATTGTGTGATTGTGTGATTGTGATTGTGTGATTGTGATTGTGTGATTGTGATTGTGTGATTGTGATTGTGTGATTGTGATTGTGTGATTGTGATTGTGTGATTGTGATTGTGTGATTGTGATTGTGTGATTGTGTGATTGTGTGATTGTGTGATTGTGTGATTGTGTGATTGTGATTGTGTGATTGTGATTGTGTGATTGTGATTGTGTGATTGTGATTGTGTGATTGTGATTGTGTGATTGTGATTGTGATTGTGTGATTGTGATTGTGTGATTGTGATTGTGTGATTGTGATTGTGTGATTGTGATTGTGTGATTGTGATTGTGTGATTGTGATTGTGTGATTGTGATTGTGTGATTGTGATTGTGTGATTGTGATTGTGTGATTGTGATTGTGTGATTGTGATTGTGTGATTGTGATTGTGTGATTGTGATTGTGTGATTGTGATTGTGTGATTGTGATTGTGTGATTGTGATTGTGTGATTGTGATTGTGTGATTGTGATTGTGTGACTGTGATTGTGTGATTGTGATTGTGTGATTGTGATTGTGTGATTGTGATTGTGTGATTGTGATTGTGTGATTGTGATTGTGTGATTGTGATTGTGTGATTGTGATTGTGTGATTGTGATTGTGTGATTGTGATTGTGTGATTGTGATTGTGTGATTGTGATTGTGTGATTGTGATTGTGTGATTGTGATTGTGTGATTGTGATTGTGTGATTGTGATTGTGTGATTGTGATTGTGTGATTGTGATTGTGTGATTGTGATTGTGTGATTGTGATTGTGTGATTGTGATTGTGTGATTGTGATTGTGTGATTGTGATTGTGTGATTGTGATTGTGTGATTGTGATTGTGTGATTGTGATTGTGTGATTGTGATTGTGTGATTGTGACTGTGTGATTGTGTGAGTGTGTGATTGTGTGATTGTGTGATTGAGTGATTGTGTGGTTGTGTGATTGTGTGGTTGTGTGATTGTGTGATTGTGTGATTGTGTGATTGTGTGATTGTGTGATTGTGTGATTGTGTGATTGTGTGATTGTGTGATTGTGTGATTGTGTGATTGTGTGATTGTGTGATTGTGTGATTGTGTGATTGTGTGATTGTGTGATTGTGTGATTGTGGTTGTGTGATTGTGATTGTGTGATTGTGTCTGTGTGATTGTGTCAGTATGTGATTGTGTGATTGTGTGATTGTGTGATTGTGTGATTGTGTGATTGTGTAATTGTGATTGTGCGATTGTGTCATTGTGTGATTGTGTGATTGTGTGATTGTGTGATTGTGTGATTGTGTGGTTGTGAGATTGTGTGATTGTGTGATGGTGTAATTGTGATTGTGTGATTGTGATTGTGTGATTGTGTGATTGTGTGATTGAGTGATTCTGTGATTCTGTGATTGTGTGATTGTGTGATTGTGCGATTGTGTGATTGTGTGAGTGTGTGATTGTCTGATTGAGTGATTGTGTGCTTGTGTGATTGTGTGGTTGTGTGGTTGTGTGGTTGTGTGATTGTGTGATTGTGTGATTAGGTGATTGTGTGATTGTGTGATTGTGTGATTGTGATTGTGTGATTGTGATTGTGTGATTGTGATTGTGTGATTGTGATTGTGTGATTGTGATTGTGTGATTGTGATTGTGTGATTGTGATTGTGTGATTGTGATTGTGTGATTGTGATTGTGTGATTGTGATTGTGTGATTGTGATTGTGATTGTGTGATTGTGATTGTGTGATTGTGATTGTGTGATTGTGATTGTGTGATTGTGATTGTGTGATTGTGATTGTGTGATTGTGATTGTGTGATTGTGATTGTGTGATTGTGATTGTGTGATTGTGATTGTGTGATTGTGATTGTGTGATTGTGATTGTGTGATTGTGATTGTGTGATTGTGATTGTGTGATTGTGATTGTGTGATTGTGATTGTGTGATTGTGATTGTGTGATTGTGATTGTGTGATTGTGATTGTGTGACTGTGATTGTGTGATTGTGATTGTGTGATTGTGATTGTGTGATTGTGATTGTGTGATTGTGATTGTGTGATTGTGATTGTGTGATTGTGATTGTGTGATTGTGATTGTGTGATTGTGATTGTGTGATTGTGATTGTGTGATTGTGATTGTGTGATTGTGATTGTGTGATTGTGATTGTGTGATTGTGATTGTGTGATTGTGATTGTGTGATTGTGATTGTGTGATTGTGATTGTGTGATTGTGATTGTGTGATTGTGATTGTGTGATTGTGATTGTGTGATTGTGATTGTGTGATTGTGATTGTGTGATTGTGATTGTGTGATTGTGATTGTGTGATTGTGATTGTGTGATTGTGATTGTGTGATTGTGATTGTGTGATTGTGACTGTGTGATTGTGTGAGTGTGTGATTGTGTGATTGTGTGATTGAGTGATTGTGTGGTTGTGTGATTGTGTGGTTGTGTGATTGTGTGATTGTGTGATTGTGTGATTGTGTGATTGTGTGATTGTGTGATTGTGTGATTGTGTGATTGTGTGATTGTGTGATTGTGTGATTGTGTGATTGTGTGATTGTGTGATTGTGTGATTGTGTGATTGTGTGATTGTGTGATTGTGGTTGTGTGATTGTGATTGTGTGATTGTGTCTGTGTGATTGTGTCAGTATGTGATTGTGTGATTGTGTGATTGTGTGATTGTGTGATTGTGTGATTGTGTAATTGTGATTGTGCGATTGTGTCATTGTGTGATTGTGTGATTGTGTGATTGTGTGATTGTGTGATTGTGTGGTTGTGAGATTGTGTGATTGTGTGATGGTGTAATTGTGATTGTGTGATTGTGATTGTGTGATTGTGTGATTGTGTGATTGAGTGATTCTGTGATTCTGTGATTGTGTGATTGTGTGATTGTGCGATTGTGTGATTGTGTGAGTGTGTGATTGTCTGATTGAGTGATTGTGTGCTTGTGTGATTGTGTGGTTGTGTGGTTGTGTGGTTGTGTGATTGTGTGATTGTGTGATTAGGTGATTGTGTGATTGTGTGATTGTGTGATTGTGATTGTGTGATTGTGATTGTGTGATTGTGATTGTGTGATTGTGATTGTGTGATTGTGATTGTGTGATTGTGATTGTGTGATTGTGATTGTGTGATTGTGATTGTGTGATTGTGATTGTGTGATTGTGACTGTGTGATTGTGTGAGTGTGTGATTGTGTGATTGTGTGATTGAGTGATTGTGTGGTTGTGTGATTGTGTGATTGTGTGATTGTGGTTGTGTGATTGTGATTGTGTGATTGTGTCTGTGTGATTGTGTGAGTATGTGATTGTGTGATTGTGTGATTGTGTGATTGTGTGATTGTGTGATTGTGTAATTGTGATTGTGCGATTGTGTCATTGTGTGATTGTGTGATTGTGTGATTGTGTGATTGTGTGATTGTGTGATTGTGAGATTGTGTGATTGTGTGATGGTGTAATTGTGATTGTGTGATTGTGATTGTGTGATTGTGTGATTGTGTGATTGAGTGATTGTGTGATTCTGTGATTGTGTGATTGTGTGATTGTGCGATTGTGTGATTGTGTGAGTGTGTGATTGTCTGATTGAGTGATTGTGTGCTTGTGTGATTGTGTGGTTGTGTGGTTGTGTGATTGTGTGATTGTGTGATTAGGTGATTGTGTGATTGTGTGATTGTGTGATTGTGACTGTGTGATTGTGTGAGTGTGTGATTGTGTGGTTGTGTGATTGTGTGGTTGTGTGATTGTGTGGTTGTGTGATTGTGTGGTTGTGTGATTGTGCGATTGTGTGATTGTGTGATTGTGTGATTGTGTGATTGTGTGATTGTGTGATTGTGTGATTGTGTGATTGTGTGATTGTGTGATTGTGTGATTGTGAGTGTGTGATTGTCTGATTGAGTGATTGTGTGCTTGTGTGATTGTGTGGTTGTGTGATTGTGTGATTGTGTGATTAGGCGATTGTGTGATTGTGTGATTGTGTGATTGTGTGATTGTGTGATTGTGTGATTGTGTGATTGTGATTGTGTGATTGTGACTGTGTGATTGTGACTGTGTGATTGTGTGAGTGTGTGATTGTGTGATTGAGTGATTGTGTGCTTGTGTGATTGTGTGGTTGTGTGATTGTGTGATTGTGTGATTAGGTGATTGTGTGATTGTGTGATTGTGTGATTGTGTGATTGTGTGATTGTGTGATTGTGTGATTGTGTGATTGTGTGATTATGTGATTGTGTGATTGTGTGATTGTGTGATTGTGTGAGTGTGTGATTGTCTGATTGAGTGATTGTGTGCTTGTGTGATTGTGTGGTTGTGTGATTGTGTGATTGTGTGATTGTGTGATTGTGACTGTGTGATTGTGTGAGTGTGTGATTGTGTGATTGAGTGATTGTGTGCTTGTGTGATTGTGTGGTTGTGTGATTGTGTGATTGTGTGATTGTGTGATTGTGTGATTGTGTGATTGTGTGATTGTGTGATTGTGTGATTGTGTGATTGTGTGATTGTGATTGTGTGATTGTGACTGTGTGATTGTGTGAGTGTGTGATTGTGTGATTGTGTGAGTGTGTGATTGTGTGATTGTGTGATTGTGTGATTGTGATTGTGTGATTGTGACTGTGTGATTGTGTGAGTGTGTGATTGTGTGATTGAGTGATTGGGTGGTTGTGTGATTGTGTGGTTGTTAGATTGTGTGGTTGTGTGATTGTGTGAGTGTGTGATTGTGTGATTGAGTGATTGGGTGGTTGTGTGATTGTGTGGTTGTTAGATTGTGTGGTTGTGTGATTGTGTGAGTGTGTGATTGTGTGATTGAGTGATTGTGTGGTTGTGTGATTGTGTGGTTGTGTGATTGTGTGATTGTGTGATTGTGTGATTGTGTGATTGTGTGATTGTGTGATTGTGTGATTGTGTGATTGTGTGATTGTGTGATTGTGTGATTGTGTGATTGTGTGATTGTGTGATTGTGTGATTGTGTGATTGTGTGATAGTGGTTGTGTGATTGTGATTGTGTGATTGTGATTGTGTGATTGTGTCTGTGTGATTGTGTGAGTATGTGATTGTGTGATTGTGTGATTGTGTGATTGTGTGATTGTGTGATTGTGTGATTGTGTGATTGTGTAATTGTGATTGTGTGATTGTGTGATTGTGTGATTGTGTGATTGTGTGATTGTGTGATTGTGTGATTGTGTGATTGTGTGATTGTGTGATTGTGTGATTGTGTAATTGTGATTGTGTGATTGTGTGATTGTGTGATTGTGTGATTGTGAGATTGTGTGATTGTGTGATGGTGTAATTGTGATTGTGTGATTGTGACTGTGTGATTGTGACTGTGTGATTGTGTGAGTGTGTGATTGTGTGATTGAGTGATTGTGTGCTTGTGTGATTGTGTGGTTGTGTGATTGTGTGATTGTGTGATTAGGTGATTGTGTGATTGTGTGATTGTGTGATTGTGTGATTGTGTGATTGTGTGATTGTGTGATTGTGTGATTGTGTGAGTGTGTGATTGTGTGGTTGTGTGATTGTGTGGTTGTGTGGTTGTGTGATTGTGTGGTTGTGTGATTGTGTGATTGTGTGATTGTGTGATTGTGTGATTGTGTGATTGTGTGATTGTGTGATTGTGTGATTGTGTGATTGTGTGATTGTGTGATTGTGCGATTGTGGTTGTGTGATTGTGATTGTGTGATTGTGATTGTGTGATTGTGTGAGTATGTGATTGTGTGATTGTGTGATTGTGTGATTGTGTGATTGTGTGATTGTGTAATTGTGATTGTGTGATTGTGTGATTGTGTGATTGTGTGATTGTGTGATTGTGAGATTGTGTGATTGTGTGATGGTGTAATTGTGATTGTGTGATTGTGATTGTGTGATTGTGTGATTGTGTGATTGTGTGAGTGTGTGATTGTGTGATTGTGTGATTGTGTGATTGTGATTGTGTGATTGTGACTGTGTGATTGTGTGAGTGTGTGATTGTGTGATTGAGTGATTGGGTGGTTGTGTGATTGTGTGGTTGTTAGATTGTGTGGTTGTGTGATTGTGTGATTGTGTGATTGTGTGATTGTGACTGTGTGATTGTGTGAGTGTGTGATTGTGTGATTGAGTGATTGTGTGCTTGTGTGATTGTGTGGTTGTGTGATTGTGTGATTGTGTGATTGTGTGATTGTGTGATTGTGTGATTGTGTGATTGTGTGATTGTGTGATTGTGTGATTGTGTGATTGTGTGATTGTGTGATTGTGTGATTGTGTGATTGTGTGATTGTGTGATTGTGTGATTGTGTGATTGTGTGATTGTGTGATTGTGGTTGTGTGATTGTGACTGTGTGATTGTGATTGTGTGATTGTGATTGTGTGATTGTGACTGTGTGATTGTGTGAGTGTGTGATTGTGTGATTGTGTGATTGTGTGAGTGTGTGATTGTGTGATTGTGTGATTGTGTGATTGTGTGATTGTGATTGTGTGATTGTGACTGTGTGATTGTGTGAGTGTGTGATTGTGTGATTGAGTGATTGGGTGGTTGTGTGATTGTGTGGTTGTTAGATTGTGTGGTTGTGTGATTGTGTGAGTGTGTGATTGTGTGATTGAGTGATTGTGTGGTTGTGTGATTGTGCGGTTGTGTGATTGTGTGATTGTGTGATTGTGTGATTGTGTGATTGTGTGATTGTGTGAATGTGTGATTGTGTGATTGTGTGATTGTGTGATTGTGTGATTGTGGTTGTGTGATTGTGATTGTGTGATTGTGATTGTGTGATTGTGTCTGTGTGATTGTGTGAGTATGTGATTGTGTGATTGTGTGATTGTGTGATTGTGTGATTGTGTAATTGTGATTGTGTGATTGTGTGGTTGTGTGATTGTGTGATTGTGTGATTGTGTGATTGTGTGATTGTGTGATTGTGTGATTGTGAGTGTGTGATTGTCTGATTGAGTGATTGTGTGCTTGTGTGATTGTGTGGTTGTGTGATTGTGTGATTGTGTGATTAGGCGATTGTGTGATTGTGTGATTGTGTGATTGTGTGATTGTGTGATTGTGTGATTGTGATTGTGTGATTGTGATTGTGTGATTGTGACTGTGTGATTGTGACTGTGTGATTGTGACTGTGTGATTGTGTGAGTGTGTGATTGTGTGATTGAGTGATTGTGTGCTTGTGTCATTGTGTGGTTGTGTGATTGTGTGATTGTGTGATTAGGTGATTGTGTGATTGTGTGATTGTGTGATTATGTGATTGTGTGATTGTGTGATTGTGTGATTGTGTGATTATGTGATTGTGTGATTGTGTGATTGTGTGATTGTGTGAGTGTGTGATTGTCTGATTGAGTGATTGTGTGCTTGTGTGATTGTGTGGTTGTGTGATTGTGTGATTGTGTGATTGTGTGATTGTGACTGTGTGATTGTGTGTGTGTGTGATTGTGTGATTGTGTGATTGTGTGATTGTGTTATTGTGTGATTGTGTGATTGTGTGATTGTGTGATTGTGTGATTGAGTGATTGTGTGATTGTGTGATTGTGTGAGTGTGTGATTGTGTGATTGAGTGATTGTGTGCTTGTGTGATTGTGTGGTTGTGTGATTGTGTGATTGTGTGATTAGGTGATTGTGTGATTGTGTGATTGTGTGATTATGTGATTGTGTGATTGTGTGATTGTGTGATTGTGTGATTATGTGATTGTGTGATTGTGTGATTGTGTGATTGTGTGAGTGTGTGATTGTCTGATTGAGTGATTGTGTGCTTGTGTGATTATGTGATTGTGTGATTGTGTGATTGTGTGATTGTGTGATTATGTGATTGTGTGATTGTGTGATTGAGTGATTGTGTGAGTGTGTGGTTGTGTGATTGTGTGATTGTGTGATTGTGTGATTGTGTGATTGTGTGATTGTTTGATTGTGTGATTGTGTGATTGTGTGATTGTGTGATTGTGTGATTGTGTGATTGTGTGATTGTGTGATTGTGTGATTGTGTGATTGTGGTTGTGCGATTGTGACTGTGTGATTGTGATTGTGTGATTGTGATTGTGTGATTGTGACTGTGTGATTGTGTGAGTGTGTGATTGTGTGATTGTGTGATTGTGTGATTGTGTGATTGTGTGAGTGTGTGATTGTGTGATTGTGTGATTGTGTGATTGTGATTGTGTGATTGTGACTGTGTGATTGTGTGAGTGTGTGATTGTGTGATTGAGTGATTGGGTGGTTGTGTGATTGTGTGGTTGTTAGATTGTGTGGTTGTGTGATTGTGTGAGTGTGTGATTGTGTGATTGAGTGATTGTGTGGTTGTGTGATTGTGTGGTTGTGTGATTGTGTGATTGTGTGATTGTGTGATTGTGTGATTGTGTGATTGTGTGATTGTGTGATTGTGTGATTGTGTGATTGTGTGATTGTGTGATTGTGTGATTGTGTGATTGTGTGATTGTGTGATTGTGCGATTGTGGTTGTGTGATTGTGATTGTGTGATTGTGACTGTGTGATTGTGTGAGTATGTGATTGTGTGATTGTGTGATTGTGTGGTTGTGTAATTGTGATTGTGTGATTGTGTGATTGTGTGATTGTGTGATTGTATGATTGTGAGATTGTGTGATTGTGTGATGGTGTAATTGTGATTGTGTGATTGTGATTGTGTGATTGTGTGATTGTGTGATTGAGTGATTGTGTGAGTGTGTGGTTGTGTGATTGTGTGATTGTGTGATTGTGTGGTTGTGTGATTGTGTGATTGTGTGATTAGGTGATTGTGTGATTGTGTGATTGTGACTGTGTGATTGTATGAGTGTGTGATTGTGTGATTGTGTGATTGTGTGATTGTGTGATTGTGTGATTGTGTGATTGTGTGATTGTGTGATTGTGTGATTGTTTGATTGTGTGATTGTGTGATTGTGTGATTGTGTGATTGTGTGATTGTGTGATTGTGTGATTGTGTGATTGTGTGATTGTGTTATTGTGTGATTGTGTGATTGTGTGATTGTGTGATTGTGTGATTGTGTGATTGTGTGATTGTGTGATTGTGTGATTGTGTGATTGTGATTGTGTGATTGTGATTGTGTGATTGTGATTGTGTGATTGTGATTGTGTGATTGTGTGACTGTGATTGTGTGATTGTGATTGTGTGATTGTGATTGTGTGATTGTGATTGTGTGATTGTGATTGTGTGATTGTGATTGTGTGATTGTGATTGTGTGATTGTGATTGTGTGATTGTGATTGTGTGATTGTGATTGTGTGATTGTGATTGTGTGATTGTGATTGTGTGATTGTGTGATTGTGTGATTGTGTGATTGTGTGATTGTGTGATTGTGGTTGTGTGATTGTGATTGTGTGATTGTGATTGTGTGATTGTGTCTGTGTGATTGTGTGAGTATGCGATTGTGTGATTGTGTGTTTGTGTGATTGTGTGATTGTGTGATTGTGTAATTGTGATTGTGCGATTGTGTGATTGTGTGATTGTGTGATTGTGTGATTATGTGATTGTGTGATTGTGTGATTGTGTGATTGTGTGATTGTGTGATTGTGTGATTGTGTGATTGTGTGATTGTGTGATTGTGTGATTGTGTGATTGTGTGATTGTTTGATTGTGTGATTGTGTGATTGTGTGATTGTGTGATTGTGTGATTGTGTGATTGTGTGATTGTGTGATTGTGTGATTGTGTGATTGTGTGATTGTGTGATTGTGTGATTGTGGTTGTGTGATTGTGACTGTGTGATTGTGATTGTGTGATTGTGATTGTGTGATTGTGATTGTGTGATTGTGATTGTGCGATTGTGATTGTGTGATTGTGATTGTGTGATTGTGATTGTGTGATTGTGATTGTGTGATTGTGATTGTGTGATTGTGATTGTGCGATTGTGATTGTGTGATTGTGATTGTGTGATTGTGATTGTGTGATTGTGATTGTGTGATTGTGATTGTGTGATTGTGATTGTGTGATTGTGACTGTGTGATTGTGTGAATGTGTGATTGTGTGATTGAGTGATTGTGTGGTTGTGTGATTGTGTGGTTGTGTGATTGTGTGATTGTGTGATTGTGTGATTGTGTGATTGTGTGATTGTGTGATTGTGTGATTGTGTGATTGTGTGATTGTGTGATTGTGGTTGTGTGATTGTGATTGTGTGATTGTAATTGTGTGATTGTGTCTGTGTGATTGTGTGAGTATGTGATTGTGTGATTGTGTGATTGTGTGATTGTGTGATTGTGTGATTGTGTAATTGTGATTGTGCGATTGTGTGATTGTGTGATTGTGTGATTGTGTGATTGTGTGATTGTGTGATTGTGAGATTGTGTGATTGTGTGATGGTGTAATTGTGATTGTGTGATTGTGATTGTGTGATTGTGTGATTGTGTGATTGAGTGATTGTGTGAGTGTGTGGTTGTGTGATTGCGTGATTGTGTGATTGTGTGGTTGTGTGATTGTGTGATTGTGTGATTAGGTGATTGTGTGATTGTGTGATTGTGACTGTGTGATTGTATGAGTGTGTGATTGTGTGATTGAGTGATTGTGTGCTAGTGTGATTGTGTGGTTGTGTGATTGTGTGATTGTGTGATTGTGTGATTGTGTGATTGTGTGATTGTGTGATTGTGCGATTGTGTGATTGTGTGATTGTGTGATTGTGTGATTGTGTGATTGTGTGATTGTGTGATTGTGTGATTGTGTGATTGTGGTTGTGTGATTGTGACTGTGTGATTGTGATTGTGTGATTGTGATTGTGTGATTGTGACTGTGTGATTGTGTGAGTGTGTGATTGTGTGATTGTGTGATTGTGTGATTGTGTGATTGTGTGAATGTGTGATTGTGTGATTGTGTGATTGTGTGATTGTGTGATTGTGTGATTGTGTGATTGTGTGAGTGTGTGATTGTCTGATTGAGTGATTGTGTGCTTGTGTGATTGTGTGGTTGTGTGGTTGTGTGATTGTGTGATTGTGTGATTAGGTGATTGTGTGATTGTGTGATTGTGTGATTGTGACTGTGTGATTGTGTGAGTGTGTGATTGTGTGGTTGCGTGATTGTGTGGTTGTGTGATTGTGTGGTTGTGTGATTGTGTGATTGTGTGATTGTGTGATTGTGTGATTGTGTGATTGTGTGATTGTGAGTGTGTGATTGTCTGATTGAGTGATTGTGTGCTTGTGTGATTGTGTGGTTGTGTGATTGTGTGATTGTGTGATTAGGTGATTGTGTGATTGTGTGATTGTGTGATTGTGTGATTGTGTGATTGTGTGATTGTGTGAGTGTGTGATTGTGTGATTGTGTGATTGTGTGATTGTGTGATTGTGATTGTGTGATTGTGACTGTGTGATTGTGTGAGTGTGTGATTGTGTGATTGAGTGATTGGGTGGTTGTGTGATTGTGTGGTTGTTAGATTGTGTGGTTGTGTGATTGTGTGATTGTGTGATTGTGTAATTGTGACTGTGTGATTGTGTGAGTGTGTGATTGTGTGATTGAGTGATTGTGTGCTTGTGTGATTGTGTGGTTGTGTGATTGTGTGATTGTGTGATTGTGTGATTGTGTGATTGTGTGATTGTGTGATTGTGTGATTGTGTGATTGTGTGATTGTGTGATTGTGTGATTGTGTGATTGTGTGATTGTGTGATTGTGTGATTGTGTGATTGTGGTTGTGTGATTGTGACTGTGTGATTGTGATTGTGTGATTGTGATTGTGTGATTGTGACTGTGTGATTGTGTGAGTGTGTGATTATGTGATTGTGTGATTGTGTGAGTGTGTGATTGTGTGATTGTGTGATTGTGTGATTGTGTGATTGTGTGATTGTGTGATTGTGATTGTGTGATTGTGACTGTGTGATTGTGTGAGTGTGTGATTGTGTGATTGAGTGATTGGGTGGTTGTGTGATTGTGTGGTTGTTAGATTGTGTGGTTGTGTGATTGTGTGAGTGTGTGATTGTGTGATTGAGTGATTGTGTGGTTGTGTGATTGTGCGGTTGTGTGATTGTGTGATTGTGTGATTGTGTGATTGTGTGATTGTGTGATTGTGTGATTGTGTGATTGTGTGATTGTGTGATTGTGTGATTGTGGTTGTGTGATTGTGATTGTGTGATTGTGATTGTGTGATTGTGATTGTGTGATTGTGTCTGTGTGATTGTGTGAGTATGTGATTGTGTGATTGTGTGATTGTGTGATTGTGTAATTGTGATTGTGTGATTGTGTGATTGTGTGATTGTGTGATTGTGTGATTGTGTGATTGTGTGATTGCGACTGTGTGATTGTGTGAGTGTGTGATTGTGTGATTGAGTGATTGTGTGCTTGTGTGATTGTGTGGTTGTGTGATTGTGTGATTGTGTGATTGTGTGATTGTGTGATTGTGTGATTGTGTGATTGTGTGATTGTGTTATTGTGTGATTGTGTGATTGTGTGATTGTGTGATTGTGTGATTATGTGATTGTGTGATTGTGTGATTGTGTGATTGTGTGATTGTGGTTGTGTGATTGTGACTGTGTGATTGTGATTGTGTGATTGTGATTGTGTGATTGTGACTGTGTGATTGTGTGAGTGTGTGATTGTGTGATTGTGTGATTGTGTGATTGTGTGAGTGTGTGATTGTGTGATTGTGTGATTGTGTGATTGTGATTGTGTGATTGTGACTGTGTGATTGTGTGAGTGTGTGATTGTGTGATTGAGTGATTGGGTGGTTGTGTGATTGTGTGGTTGTTAGATTGTGTGGTTGTGTGATTGTGTGAGTGTGTGATTGTGTGATTGAGTGATTGTGTGGTTGTGTGATTGTGTGGTTGTGTGATTGTGTGATTGTGTGATTGTGTGATTGTGTGATTGTGTGATTGTGTGATTGTGTGATTGTGTGATTGTGTGATTGTGTGATTGTGTGATTGTGTGATTGTGCGATTGTGGTTGTGTGATTGTGATTGTGTGATTGTGATTGTGTGATTGTGATTGTGTGATTGTGTGAGTATGTGATTGTGTGATTGTGTGATTGTGTGATTGTGTGATTGTGTGATTGTGTAATTGTGATTGTGTGATTGTGTGATTGTGTGATTGTGTGATTGTGAGATTGTGTGATTGTGTGATGGTGTAATTGTGATTGTGTGATTGTGATTGTGTGATTGTGTGATTGTGTGATTGTGTGAGTGTGTGATTGTGTGATTGTGTGATTGTGTGATTGTGTGATTGTGATTGTGTGATTGTGACTGTGTGATTGTGTGAGTGTGTGATTGTGTGATTGAGTGATTGGGTGGTTGTGTGATTGTGTGGTTGTTAGATTGTGTGGTTGTGTGATTGTGTGATTGTGTGATTGTGTGATTGTGACTGTGTGATTGTGTGAGTGTGTGATTGTGTGATTGAGTGATTGTGTGCTTGTGTGATTGTGTGGTTGTGTGATTGTGTGATTGTGTGATTGTGTGATTGTGTGATTGTGTGATTGTGTGATTGTGTGATTGTGTGATTGTGTGATTGTGTGATTGTGTGATTGTGTGATTGTGTGATTGTGTGATTGTGTGATTGTGTGATTGTGTGATTGTGTGATTGTGTGATTGTGTGATTGTGTGATTGTGGTTGTGTGATTGTGACTGTGTGATTGTGTGAGTGTGTGATTGTGTGATTGTGTGATTGTGTGAGTGTGTGATTGTGTGATTGTGTGATTTTGTGATTGTGTGATTGTGATTGTGTGATTGTGACTGTGTGATTGTGTGAGTGTGTGATTGTGTGATTGAGTGATTGGGTGGTTGTGTGATTGTGTGGTTGTTAGATTGTGTGGTTGTGTGATTGTGTGAGTGTGTGATTGTGTGATTGAGTGATTGTGTGGTTGTGTGATTGTGCGGTTGTGTGATTGTGTGATTGTGTGATTGTGTGATTGTGTGATTGTGTGATTGTGTGAATGTGTGATTGTGTGATTGTGTGATTGTGTGATTGTGGTTGTGTGATTGTGATTGTGTGATTGTGATTGTGTGATTGTGTCTGTGTGATTGTGTGAGTATGTGATTGTGTGATTGTGTGATTGTGTGATTGTGTAATTGTGATTGTGTGATTGTGTGATTGTGTGATTGTGTGATTGTGTGATTGTGTGATTGTGTGATTGTGTGATTGTGTGATTGTGTGATTGTGTGATTGTGAGTGTGTGATTGTCTGATTGAGTGATTGTGTGCTTGTGTGATTGTGTGGTTGTGTGATTGTGTGATTGTGTGATTAGGCGATTGTGTGATTGTGTGATTGTGTGATTGTGTGATTGTGTGATTGTGTGATTGTGATTGTGTGATTGTGATTGTGTGATTGTGACTGTGTGATTGTGACTGTGTGATTGTGTGAGTGTGTGATTGTGTGATTGAGTGATTGTGTGCTTGTGTCATTGTGTGGTTGTGTGATTGTGTGATTGTGTGATTAGGTGATTGTGTGATTGTGTGATTGTGTGATTATGTGATTGTGTGATTGTGTGATTGTGTGATTGTGTGATTATGTGATTGTGTGATTGTGTGATTGTGTGATTGTGTGAGTGTGTGATTGTGTGATTGAGTGATTGTGTGATTATGTGATTGTGTGATTGTGTGATTGTGTGATTGTGTGATTGTGCGATTGTGGTTGTGTGATTGTGATTGTGTGATTGTGATTGTGTGATTGTGATTGTGTGATTGTGTGAGTATGTGATTGTGTGATTGTGTGATTGTGTGATTGTGTGATTGTGTGATTGTGTAATTGTGATTGTGTGATTGTGTGATTGTGTGATTGTGTGATTGTGAGATTGTGTGATTGTGTGATGGTGTAATTGTGATTGTGTGATTGTGATTGTGTGATTGTGTGATTGTGTGATTGTGTGAGTGTGTGATTGTGTGATTGTGTGATTGTGTGATTGTGTGATTGTGATTGTGTGATTGTGACTGTGTGATTGTGTGAGTGTGTGATTGTGTGATTGAGTGATTGGGTGGTTGTGTGATTGTGTGGTTGTTAGATTGTGTGGTTGTGTGATTGTGTGATTGTGTGATTGTGTGATTGTGACTGTGTGATTGTGTGAGTGTGTGATTGTGTGATTGAGTGATTGTGTGCTTGTGTGATTGTGTGGTTGTGTGATTGTGTGATTGTGTGATTGTGTGATTGTGTGATTGTGTGATTGTGTGATTGTGTGATTGTGTGATTGTGTGATTGTGTGATTGTGTGATTGTGTGATTGTGTGATTGTGTGATTGTGTGATTGTGTGATTGTGTGATTGTGTGATTGTGTGATTGTGTGATTGTGTGATTGTGTGATTGTGTGATTGTGGTTGTGTGATTGTGACTGTGTGATTGTGTGAGTGTGTGATTGTGTGATTGTGTGATTGTGTGAGTGTGTGATTGTGTGATTGTGTGATTTTGTGATTGTGTGATTGTGATTGTGTGATTGTGACTGTGTGATTGTGTGAGTGTGTGATTGTGTGATTGAGTGATTGGGTGGTTGTGTGATTGTGTGGTTGTTAGATTGTGTGGTTGTGTGATTGTGTGAGTGTGTGATTGTGTGATTGAGTGATTGTGTGGTTGTGTGATTGTGCGGTTGTGTGATATTGTGTGATTGTGTGATTGTGTGATTGTGTGAATGTGTGATTGTGTGATTGTGTGATTATGTGATTGTGGTTGTGTGATTGTGATTGTGTGATTGTGATTGTGTGATTGTGTCTGTGTGATTGTGTGAGTATGTGATTGTGTGATTGTGTGATTGTGCGATTGTGTGATTGTGTGATTGTGTGATTGTGTGATTGTGTGATTGTGTGATTGTGTGATTGTGTGATTGTGAGTGTGTGATTGTCTGATTGAGTGATTGTGTGCTTGTGTGATTGTGTGGTTGTGTGATTGTGTGATTGTGTGATTAGGCGATTGTGTGATTGTGTGATAGTGTGATTGTGTGATTGTGTGATTGTGTGATTGTGATTGTGTGATTGTGATTGTGTGATTGTGACTGTGTGATTGTGACTGTGTGATTGTGTGAGTGTGTGATTGTGTGATTGAGTGATTGTGTGCTTGTGTCATTGTGTGGTTGTGTGATTGTGTGATTGTGATTGTGTGATTGTGTGATTAGGTGATTGTGTGATTGTGTGATTGTGTGATTATGTGATTGTGTGATTGTGTGATTGTGTGATTGTGTGATTATGTGATTGTGTGATTGTGTGATTGTGGGATTGTGTGAGTGTGTGATTGTGTGATTGAGTGATTGTGTGCTTGTGTGATTGTGTGGTTGTGTGATTGTGTGATTGTGTGATTGTGTGATTGTGACTGTGTGATTGTGTGTGTGTGTGATTGTGTGATTGTGTGATTGTGTGATTGTGTTATTGTGTGATTGTGTGATTGTGTGATTGTGTGATTGTGTGATTGAGTGATTGTGTGATTGTGTGATTGTGTGAGTGTGTGATTGTGTGATTGAGTGATTGTGTGCTTGTGTGATTGTGTGGTTGTGTGATTGTGTGATTGTGTGATTAGGTGATTGTGTGATTGTGTGATTGTGTGATTATGTGATTGTGTGATTGTGTGATTGTGTGATTGTGTGATTATGTGATTGTGTGATTGTGTGATTGTGTGATTGTGTGAGTGTGTGATTGTCTGATTGAGTGATTGTGTGCTTGTGTGATTATGTGATTGTGTGATTGTGTGATTGTGTGATTGTGTGATTATGTGATTGTGTGATTGTGTGATTGAGTGATTGTGTGAGTGTGTGGTTGTGTGATTGTGTGATTGTGTGATTGTGTGATTGTGTGATTGTGATTGTGTGATTGTGACTGTGTGATTGTGTGAGTGTGTGATTGTGTGATTGAGTGATTGGGTGGTTGTGTGATTGTGTGGTTGTTAGATTGTGTGGTTGTGTGATTGTGTGAGTGTGTGATTGTGTGATTGAGTGATTGTGTGGTTGTGTGATTGTGTGGTTGTGTGATTGTGTGATTGTGTGATTGTGTGATTGTGTGATTGTGTGATTGTGTGATTGTGTGATTGTGCGATTGTGTGATTGTGTGATTGTGTGATTGTGTGATTGTGTGATTGTGTGATTGTGTGATTGTGCGATTGTGGTTGTGTGATTGTGATTGTGTGATTGTGACTGTGTGATTGTGTGAGTATGTGATTGTGTGATTGTGTGATTGTGTGATTGTGTGATTGTGTGGTTGTGTAATTGTGATTGTGTGATTGTGTGATTGTGTGATTGTGTGATTGTGTGATTGTATGATTGTGAGATTGTGTGATTGTGTGATGGTGTAATTGTGATTGTGTGATTGTGATTGTGTGATTGTGTGATTGTGTGATTGTGTGATTGTGTGATTGTGTGATTATGTGATTGTGTGATTGTGTGATTGTGTGATTGTGTGAGTGTGTGATTGTCTGATTGAGTGATTGTGTGCTTGTGTGATTGTGTGGTTGTGTGATTGTGTGATTGTGTGATTGTGTGATTGTGACTGTGTGATTGTGTGTGTGTGTGATTGTGTGATTGTGTGATTGTGTGATTGTGTTATTGTGTGATTGTGTGATTGTGTGATTGTGTGATTGTGTGATTGAGTGATTGTGTGATTGTGTGATTGTGTGAGTGTGTGATTGTGTGATTGAGTGATTGTGTGCTTGTGTGATTGTGTGATTGTGTGATTGTGTGATTGTGTGATTGTGTGATTGTGTGATTGTGTGATTGTGTGATTGTGTGATTGTGTGATTGTGCGATTGTGGTTGTGTGATTGTGATTGTGTGATTGTGACTGTGTGATTGTGTGAGTATGTGATTGTGTGATTGTGTGATTGTGTGATTGTGTGATTGTGTGGTTGTGTAATTGTGATTGTGTGATTGTGTGATTGTGTGATTGTGTGATTGTATGATTGTGAGATTGTGTGATTGTGTGATGGTGTAATTGTGATTGTGTGATTGTGATTGTGTGATTGTGTGATTGTGTGATTGAGTGATTGTGTGAGTGTGTGGTTGTGTGATTGTGTGATTGTGTGATTGTGTGGTTGTGTGATTGTGTGATTGTGTGATTAGGTGATTGTGTGATTGTGTGATTGTGACTGTGTGATTGTATGAGTGTGTGATTGTGTGATTGTGTGATTGTGTGATTGTGTGATTGTGTGATTGTGTGATTGTGTGATTGTGTGATTGTGTGATTGTGTGATTGTGTGATTGTTTGATTGTGTGATTGTGTGATTGTGTGATTGTGTGATTGTGTGATTGTGTGATTGTGTGATTGTGTGATTGTGTGATTGTGTTATTGTGTGATTGTGTGATTGTGTGATTGTGTGATTGTGTGATTGTGTGATTGTGTGATTGTGTGATTGTGTGATTGTGTGATTGTGTGATTGTGTGATTGTGTGATTGTGTGATTGTGTGATTGTGTGATTGTTTGATTGTGTGATTGTGTGATTGTGTGATTGTGTGATTGTGTGATTGTGTGATTGTGTGATTGTGTTATTGTGTGATTGTGTGATTGTGTGATTGTGTGATTGTGTGATTGTGTGATTGTGTGATTGTGTGATTGTGTGATTGTGTGATTGTGTGATTGTGTGATTGTGTGATTGTGTGTTTGTGTGATTGTGTGATTGTGTGATTGTGTGATTGTGTGATTGTGTGATTGTGTGATTGTGTGATTGTGTGATTGTGTGATTGTGTGATTGTGTGATTGTGTGATTGTGTGATTGTGTGATTGTGTGATTGTGTGATTGTGTGATTGTGTGATTGTGTGATTGTGTGATTGTGATTGTGTGATTGTGATTGTGTGATTGTGATTGTGTGATTGTGATTGTGTGATTGTGTGATTGTGATTGTGTGATTGTGATTGTGTGATTGTGATTGTGTGATTGTGATTGTGTGATTGTGATTGTGTGATTGTGATTGTGTGATTGTGATTGTGTGATTGTGATTGTGTGATTGTGATTGTGTGATTGTGATTGTGTGATTGTGATTGTGTGATTGTGATTGTGTGATTGTGATTGTGTGATTGTGATTGTGTGATTGTGATTGTGTGATTGTGATTGTGTGATTGTGTGATTGTGTGATTGTGTGATTGTGTGATTGTGGTTGTGTGATTGTGATTGTGTGATTGTGATTGTGTGATTGTGTCTGTGTGATTGTGTGAGTATGCGATTGTGTGATTGTGTGATTGTGTGATTGTGTGATTGTGTGATTGTGTGATTGTGTAATTGTGATTGTGCGATTGTGTGATTGTGTGATTGTGTGATTGTGTGATTGTGTGATTATGTGATTGTGTGATTGTGTGATTGTGTGATTGTGTGAGTGTGTGATTGTCTGATTGAGTGATTGTGTGCTTGTGTGATTGTGTGGTTGTGTGATTGTGTGATTGTGTGATTGTGTGATTGTGACTGTGTGATTGTGTGAGTGTGTGATTGTGTGATTGAGTGATTGTGTGCTTGTGTGATTGTGTGGTTGTGTGATTGTGTGATTGTGTGATTGTGTGATTGTGTGATTGTGTGATTGTGTGATTGTGTGATTGTGTGATTGTGTGATTGTGTGATTGTGTGATTGTGTGATTGTGTGATTGTGTGATTGTGTGATTGTGTGATTGTGTGATTGTGTGATTGTGTGATTGTGTGATTGTGGTTGTGTGATTGTGACTGTGTGATTGTGATTGTGTGATTGTGATTGTGTGATTGTGACTGTGTGATTGTGTGAGTGTGTGATTGTGTGATTGTGTGATTGTGTGATTGTGTGAGTGTGTGGTTGTGTGATTGTGTGATTGTGTGATTGTGTGATTGTGTAATTGTGATTGTGTGATTGTGTGATTGTGTGATTGTGTGATTGTGTGATTGTGGTTGTGTGATTGTGACTGTGTGATTGTGATTGTGTGATTGTGATTGTGTGATTGTGACTGTGTGATTGTGTGATTGTGTGATGGTGTAATTGTGATTGTGTGATTGTGTGATTGTGTGATTGTGTTATTGTGTGATTGTGTGATTGTGTGATTGTGTGATTGTGTGATTGTGTGATTGTGTGATTGTGTGATTGTGTGATTGTTTGATTGTGTGATTGTGTGATTGTGTGATTGTGTGATTGTGTGATTGTGTGATTGTGTGATTGTGTGATTGTGTTATTGTGTGATTGTGTGATTGTGTGATTGTGACTGTGTGATTGTGATTGTGTGATTGTGATTGTGTGATTGTGACTGTGTGATTGTGTGAGTGTGTGATTGTGTGATTGTGTGATTGTGTGATTGTGTGAGTGTGTGATTGTGTGATTGTGTGATTGTGTGATTGTGTGATTGTGATTGTGTGATTGCGACTGTGTGATTGTGTGAGTGTGTGATTGAGTGATTGGGTGGTTGTGTGATTGTGTGGTTGTTAGATTGTGTGGTTGTGTGATTGTGTGAGTGTGTGATTGTGTGATTGAGTGATTGTGTGGTTGTGTGATTGTGTGGTTGTGTGATTGTGTGATTGTGTGATTGTGTGATTGTGTGATTGTGTGATTGTGTGATTGTGTGATTGTGTGATTGTGTGATTGTGTGATTGTGTGATTGTGTGATTGTGTGATTGTGTGATTGTGTGATTGTGGTTGTGTGATTGTGATTGTGTGATTGTGATTGTGTGATTGTGTCTGTGTGATTGTGTGAGTATGTGATTGTGTGATTGTGTGAGTGTGTGATTGTCTGATTGAGTGATTGTGTGCTTGTGTGATTGTGTGGTTGTGTGGTTGTGTGATTGTGTGATTGTGTGATTAGGTGATTGTGTGATTGTGTGATTGTGTGATTGTGTGATTGTGACTGTGTGATTGTGTGAGTGTGTGATTGTGTGGTTGTGTGATTGTGTGGTTGTGTGATTGTGTGGTTGTGTGATTGTGCGATTGTGTGATTGTGTGATTGTGTGATTGTGTGATTGTGTGATTGTGTGATTGTGTGATTGTGTGATTGTGAGATTGTGTGATTGTGTGATAGTGAGTGTGTGATTGTCTGATTGAGTGATTGTGTGCTTGTGTGGTTGTGTGATTGTGTGATTGTGTGATTAGGCGATTGTGTGATTGTGTGATTGTGTGATTGTGTGATTGTGGTTGTGTGATTGTGATTGTGTGATTGTGGTTGTGTGATTGTGTCTGTGTGATTGTGTGAGTATGTGATTGTGTGATTGTGTGATTGTGTGATTGTGTGATTGTGTGATTGTGTGATTGTGTAACTGTGATTGTGCGATTGTGTGATTGTGTGATTGTGTGATTGTGTGATTGTGTGATTGTGTGATTGTGAGATTGTGTGATTGTGTGATGGTGTAATTGTGATTGTGTGATTGTGATTGTGTGATTGTGTGATTGTGTGATTGTGTGATTGAGTGATTGTGTGATTGTGTGATTGTGTGATTGTGTGATTGTGTGATTGTGTGATTGTGTGAGTGTGTGATTGTCTGATTGAGTGATTGTGTGCTTGTGTGATTGTGTGGTTGTGTGGTTGTGTGATTGTGTGATTGTGTGATTAGGTGATTGTGTGATTGTGTGATTGTGTGATTGTGACTGTGTGATTGTGTGAGTGTGTGATTGTGTGGTTGTGTGATTGTGTGGTTGTGTGATTGTGTGGTTGTGTGATTGTGTGGTTGTGTGATTGTGCGATTGTGTGATTGTGTGATTGTGTGATTGTGTGATTGTGTGATTGTGTGATTGTGTGATTGTGTGATTGTGGTTGTGCGATTGTGACTGTGTGATTGTGATTGTGTGATTGTGATTGTGTGATTGTGACTGTGTGATTGTGTGAGTGTGTGATTGTGTGATTGTGTGATTGTGTGATTGTGTGAGTGTGTGGTTGTGTGATTGTGTGATTGTGTGATTGTGTGATTGTGTAATTGTGATTGTGTGATTGTGTGATTGTGTGATTGTGTGATTGTGAGTGTGTGATTGTCTGATTGAGTGATTGTGTGCTTGTGTAATTGTGTGGTTGTGTGATTGTGTGATTGTGTGATTAGGTGATTGTGTGATTGTGTGATTGTGTGATTGTGTGATTGTGTGATTGTGTGATTGTGTGATTGTGTGATTGTGTGATTGTGATTGTGTGATTGTGATTGTGTGATTGTGACTGTGTGATTGTGACTGTGTGATTGTGTGAGTGTGTGATTGTGTGATTGAGTGATTGTGTGCTTGTGTGATTGTGTGGTTGTGTGATTGTGTGATTGTGTGATTAGGTGATTGTGTGATTGTGTGATTGTGTGATTGTGTGATTGTGTGATTGTGTGATTGTGATTGTGTGATTGTGACTGTGTGATTGTGTGAGTGTGTGATTGTGTGATGGTGTGATTGTGTGATTGTGTGAGTGTGTGATTGTGTGATTGTGTGATTGTGTGATTGTGTGATTGTGATTGTGTGATTGTGACTGTGTGATTGTGTGAGTGTGTGATTGTGTGATTGAGTGATTGGGTGGTTGTTAGATTGTGTGGTTGTGTGATTGTGTGATTGTGTGATTGTGTGATTGTGTGATTGTGACTGTGTGATTGTGTGAGTGTGTGATTGTGTGATTGAGTGATTGTGTGCTTGTGTGATTGTGTGGTTGTGTGATTGTGTGATTGTGTGATTGTGTGATTGTGTGATTGTGTGATTGTGTGATTGTGTGATTATGTGATTGTGTGATTGTGTGATTGTGTGATTGTGTGAGTGTGTGATTGTCTGATTGAGTGATTGTGTGCTTGTGTCATTATGTGATTGTGTGATTGTGTGATTGTGTGATTGTGTGATTATGTGATTGTGTGATTGTGTGATTGAGTGATTGTGTGAGTGTGTGGTTGTGTGATTGTGTGATTGTGTGATTGTGTGATTGTGATTGTGTGATTGTGACTGTGTGATTGTGTGAGCGTGTGATTGTGTGATTGAGTGATTGGGTGGTTGCGTGATTGTGTGGTTGTTAGATTGTGTGGTTGTGTGATTGTGTGAGTGTGTGATTGTGTGATTGAGTGATTGTGTGGTTGTGTGATTGTGTGGTTGTGTGATTGTGTGATTGTGTGATTGTGTGATTGTGTGATTGTGTGATTGTGTGATTGTGTGATTGTGTGATTGTGTGATTGTGTGATTGTGTGATTGTGTGATTGTGTGATTGTGTGATTGTGCGATTGTGGTTGTGTGATTGTGATTGTGTGATTGTGACTGTGTGATTGTGTGAGTATGTGATTGTGTGATTGTGTGATTGTGTGATTGTGTGATTGTGTGGTTGTGTAATTGTGATTGTGTGATTGTGTGATTGTGTGATTGTGATTGTGTGATTGTGATTGTGTGATTGTGATTGTGTGATTGTGATTGTGTGATTGTGATTGTGTGATTGTGATTGTGTGATTGTGATTGTGTGATTGTGATTGTGTGATTGTGACTGTGTGATTGTGTGAATGTGTGATTGTGTGATTGAGTGATTGTGTGGTTGTGTGATTGTGTGGTTGTGTGATTGTGTGATTGTGTGATTGTGTGATTGTGTGATTGTGTGATTGTGTGATTGTGTGATTGTGTGATTGTGGTTGTGTGATTGTGATTGTGTGATTGTGATTGTGTGATTGTGTCTGTGTGATTGTGTGAGTATGTGATTGTGTGATTGTGTGATTGTGTGATTGTGTGATTGTGTGATTGTGTAATTGTGATTGTGCGATTGTGTGATTGTGTGATTGTGTGATTGTGTGATTGTGTGATTGTGTGATTGTGAGATTGTGTGATTGTGTGATTGTGTGAATGTGTGATTGTGTGATTGTGTGATTGTGTGATTGTGTGATTGAGTGATTGTGTGGTTGTGTGATTGTGTGGTTGTGTGATTGTGTGATTGTGTGATTGTGTGATTGTGTGATTGTGTGATTGTGTGATTGTGATTGTGTGATTGTGATTGTGTGATTGTGATTGTGTGATTGTGATTGTGTGATTGTGATTGTGTGATTGTGACTGTGTGATTGTGTGAGTGTGTGATTGTGTGATTGTGTGATTAGGTGATTGTGTGATTGTGTGATTGTGTGATTGTGTGATTGTGTGATTGTGATTGTGTGATTGTGATTGTGTGATTGTGACTGTGTGATTGTGACTGTGTGATTGTGTGAGTGTGTGATTGTGTGATTGAGTGATTGTGTGCTTGTGTGATTGTGTGGTTGTGTGATTGTGTGATTGTGTGATTAGGTGATTGTGTGATTGTGTGATTGTGTGATTGTGTGATTGTGTGATTGTGTGATTGTGTGATTGTGTGATTGTGTGATTGTGTGATTGTGTGATTGTGTGATTGCGATTGTGCGATTGTGCGATTGTGACTGTGTGATTGTGTGAGTGTGTGATTGTGTGATTGTGTGATTGTGTGATTGTGTGAGTGTGTGATTGTGTGATTGTGTGATTGTGTGATTGTGTGATTGTGATTGTGTGATTGTGACTGTGTGATTGTGTGAGTGTGTGATTGTGTGATTGAGTGATTGGGTGGTTGTGTGATTGTGTGGTTGTTAGATTGTGTGGTTGTGTGATTGTGTGATTGTGTGATTGTGTGATTGTGTGATTGTGTGATTGTGACTGTGTGATTGTGTGAGTGTGTGATTGTGTGATTGAGTGATTGTGTGCTTGTGTGATTGTGTGGTTGTGTGATTGTGTGATTGTGTGATTGTGTGATTGTGTGATTGTGTGATTGTGTGATTGTGTGATTGTGTGATTGTGTGATTGTGTGATTGTGTGATTGTGTGATTGTGTGATTGTGTGATTGTGTGATTGTGTGATTGTGTGATTGTGTGATTGTGTGATTGTGTGATTGTGGTTGTGTGTTTGTGACTGTGTGATTGTGTGAGTGTGTGATTGTGTGATTGTGTGATTGTGTGAGTGTGTGATTGTGTGATTGTGTGATTTTGTGATTGTGTGATTGTGATTGTGTGATTGTGACTGTGTGATTGTGTGAGTGTGTGATTGTGTGATTGAGTGATTGGGTGGTTGTGTGATTGTGTGGTTGTTAGATTGTGTGGTTGTGTGATTGTGTGAGTGTGTGATTGTGTGATTGAGTGATTGTGTGGTTGTGTGATTGTGCGGTTGTGTGATTGTGTGATTGTGTGATTGTGTGATTGTGTGATTGTGTGATTGTGTGATTGTGTGAATGTGTGATTGTGTGATTGTGTGAATTGTGTGATTGTGGTTGTGTGATTGTGATTGTGTGATTGTGATTGTGTGATTGTGTCTGTGTGATTGTGTGAGTATGTGATTGTGTGATTGTGTGATTGTGTGATTGTGTAATTGTGATTGTGTGATTGTGTGATTGTGTGATTGTGTGATTGTGTGATTGTGTGATTGTGTGATTGTGTGATTGTGTGATTGTGAGTGTGTGATTGTCTGATTGAGTGATTGTGTGCTTGTGTGATTGTGTGGTTGTGTGATTGTGTGATTGTGTGATTAGGCGATTGTGTGATTGTGTGATTGTGTGATTGTGTGATTGTGTGATTGTGTGATTGTGTGATTGTGTGATTGTGTGATTGTGATTGTGTGATTGTGATTGTGTGATTGTGACTGTGTGATTGTGACTGTGTGATTGTGTGAGTGTGTGATTGTGTGATTGAGTGATTGTGTGCTTGTGTCATTGTGTGGTTGTGTGATTGTGTGATTGTGTGATTAGGTGATTGTGTGATTGTGTGATTGTGTGATTATGTGATTGTGTGATTGTGTGATTGTGTGATTGTGTGATTATGTGATTGTGTGATTGTGTGATTGTGTGATTGTGTGAGTGTGTGATTGTCTGATTGAGTGATTGTGTGCTTGTGTGATTGTGTGGTTGTGTGATTGTGTGATTGTGTGATTGTGTGATTGTGACTGTGTGATTGTGTGTGTGTGTGATTGTGTGATTGTGTGATTGTGTGATTGTGTTATTGTGTGATTGTGTGATTGTGTGATTGTGTGATTGTGTGATTGAGTGATTGTGTGATTGTGTGATTGTGTGAGTGTGTGATTGTGTGATTGAGTGATTGTGTGCTTGTGTGATTGTGTGGTTGTGTGATTGTGTGATTGTGTGATTAGGTGATTGTGTGATTGTGTGATTGTGTGATTATGTGATTGTGTGATTGTGTGATTGTGTGATTGTGTGATTATGTGATTGTGTGATTGTGTGATTGTGTGATTGTGTGAGTGTGTGATTGTCTGATTGAGTGATTGTGTGCTTGTGTCATTATGTGATTGTGTGATTGTGTGATTGTGTGATTGTGTGATTATGTGATTGTGTGATTGTGTGATTGAGTGATTGTGTGAGTGTGTGGTTGTGTGATTGTGTGATTGTGTGATTGTGTGATTGTGATTGTGTGATTGTGACTGTGTGATTGTGTGAGCGTGTGATTGTGTGATTGAGTGATTGGGTGGTTGCGTGATTGTGTGGTTGTTAGATTGTGTGGTTGTGTGATTGTGTGAGTGTGTGATTGTGTGATTGAGTGATTGTGTGGTTGTGTGATTGTGTGGTTGTGTGATTGTGTGATTGTGTGATTGTGTGATTGTGTGATTGTGTGATTGTGTGATTGTGTGATTGTGTGATTGTGTGATTGTGTGATTGTGTGATTGTGTGATTGTGTGATTGTGTGATTGTGCGATTGTGGTTGTGTGATTGTGATTGTGTGATTGTGACTGTGTGATTGTGTGAGTATGTGATTGTGTGATTGTGTGATTGTGTGATTGTGTGATTGTGTGGTTGTGTAATTGTGATTGTGTGATTGTGTGATTGTGTGATTGTGTGATTGTATGATTGTGAGATTGTGTGATTGTGTGATGGTGTAATTGTGATTGTGTGATTGTGATTGTGTGATTGTGTGATTGTGTGATTGTGTGATTGTGTGATTGTGTGATTATGTGATTGTGTGATTGTGTGATTGTGTGATTGTGTGAGTGTGTGATTGTCTGATTGAGTGATTGTGTGCTTGTGTGATTGTGTGGTTGTGTGATTGTGTGATTGTGTGATTGTGTGATTGTGACTGTGTGATTGTGTGTGTGTGTGATTGTGTGATTGTGTGATTGTGTGATTGTGTTATTGTGTGATTGTGTGATTGTGTGATTGTGTGATTGTGTGATTGAGTGATTGTGTGATTGTGTGATTGTGTGAGTGTGTGATTGTGTGATTGAGTGATTGTGTGCTTGTGTGATTGTGTGGTTGTGTGATTGTGTGATTCTGTGATTAGGTGATTGTGTGATTGTGTGATTGTGTGATTATGTGATTGTGTGATTGTGTGATTGAGTGATTGGGTGGTTGTGTGATTGTGTGGTTGTTAGATTGTGTGGTTGTGTGATTGTGTGAGTGTGTGATTGTGTGATTGAGTGATTGGGTGGTTGTGTGATTGTGTGGTTGTTAGATTGTGTGGTTGTGTGATTGTGTGAGTGTGTGATTGTGTGATTGAGTGATTGTGTGGTTGTGTGATTGTGTGGTTGTGTGATTGTGTGATTGTGTGATTGTGTGATTGTGTGATTGTGTGATTGTGTGATTGTGTGATTGTGTGATTGTGTGATTGTGTGATTGTGTGATTGTGTGATTGTGTGATTGAGTGATTGTGTGCTTGTGTGATTGTGTGGTTGTGTGATTGTGTGATTGTGTGATTAGGTGATTGTGTGATTGTGTGATTGTGTGATTATGTGATTGTGTGATTGTGTGATTGTGTGATTGTGTGATTGTGTGATTGTGAGATTGTGTGATTGTGTGATGGTGTAATTGTGATTGTGTGATTGTGATTGTGTGATTGTGATTGTGTGATTGTGATTGTGTGATTGTGACTGTGTGATTGTGTGAGTGTGTGATTGTGTGATTGTGTGATTGTGTGATTGTGTGATTGTGTGATTGTGTGAATGTGTGATTGTGTGATTGTGTGATTGTGTGAGTGTGTGATTGTCTGATTGAGTGATTGTGTGCTTGTGTGATTGTGTGGTTGTGTGGTTGTGTGATTGTGTGATTGTGTGATTAGGTGATTGTGTGATTGTGTGATTGTGTGATTGTGTGATTGTGACTGTGTGATTGTGTGAGTGTGTGATTGTGTGGTTGTGTGATTGTGTGGTTGTGTGATTGTGTGGTTGTGTGATTGTGTGATTGTGTGATTGTGTGATTGTGTGAATGTGTGATTGTGTGATTGTGTGATTGTGTGATTGTGTGATTGTGAGTGTGTGATTGTCTGATTGAGTGATTGTGTGCTTGTGTGATTGTGTGGTTGTGTGATTGTGTGATTGTGTGATTAGGTGATTGTGTGATTGTGTGATTGTGTGATTGTGTGATTGTGTGATTGTGTGATTGTGATTGTGTGATTGTGATTGTGTGATTGTGACTGTGTGATTGTGACTGTGTGATTGTGTGAGTGTGTGATTGTGTGATTGAGTGATTGTGTGCTTGTGTGATTGTGTGGTTGTGTGATTGTGTGATTGTGTGATTAGGTGATTGTGTGATTGTGTGATTGTGTGATTGTGTGATTGTGTGATTGTGTGATTGTGTGATTGTGTGATTGTGTGATTGTGTGATTGTGTGATTGTGTGATTGTGTGATTGCGATTGTGCGATTGTGACTGTGTGATTGTGTGAGTGTGTAATTGTGTGATTGTGTGATTGTGTGATTGTGTGAGTGTGTGATTGTGTGATTGTGTGATTGTGTGATTGTGATTGTGTGATTGTGACTGTGTGATTGTGTGAGTGTGTGATTGTGTGATTGAGTGATTGGGTGGTTGTGTGATTGTGTGGTTGTTAGATTGTGTGGTTGTGTGATTGTGTGATTGTGTGATTGTGTGATTGTGTGATTGTGTGATTGTGACTGTGTGATTGTGTGAGTGTGTGATTGTGTGATTGAGTGATTGTGTGCTTGTGTGATTGTGTGGTTGTGTGATTGTGTGATTGTGTGATTGTGTGATTGTGTGATTGTGTGATTGTGTGATTGTGTGATTGTGTGATTGTGTGATTGTGTGATTGTGTGATTGTGTGATTGTGTGATTGTGTGATTGTGTGATTGTGTGATTGTGTGATTGTGTGATTGTGTGATTGTGTGATTGTGTGATTGTGTGATTGTGGTTGTGTGATTGTGACTGTGTGATTGTGTGAGTGTGTGATTGTGTGATTGTGTGATTGTGTGAGTGTGTGATTGTGTGATTGTGTGATTTTGTGATTGTGTGATTGTGATTGTGTGATTGTGACTGTGTGATTGTGTGAGTGTGTGATTGTGTGATTGAGTGATTGGGTGGTTGTGTGATTGTGTGGTTGTTAGATTGTGTGGTTGTGTGATTGTGTGAGTGTGTGATTGTGTGATTGAGTGATTGTGTGGTTGTGTGATTGTGCGATTGTGTGATTGTGTGATTGTGTGATTGTGTGATTGTGTGATTGTGTGATTGTGTGAATGTGTGATTGTGTGATTGTGTGAATTGTGTGATTGTGGTTGTGTGATTGTGATTGTGTGATTGTGATTGTGTGATTGTGATTGTGTGATTGTGTCTGTGTGATTGTGTGAGTATGTGATTGTGTGATTGTGTGATTGTGTGATTGTGTAATTGTGATTGTGTGATTGTGTGATTGTGTGATTGTGTGATTGTGTGATTGTGTGATTGTGTGATTGTGAGTGTGTGATTGTCTGATTGAGTGATTGTGTGCTTGTGTGATTGTGTGGTTGTGTGATTGTGTGATTGTGTGATTAGGCGATTGTGTGATTGTGTGATTGTGTGATTGTGTGATTGTGTGATTGTGTGATTGTGATTGTGTGATTGTGATTGTGTGATTGTGACTGTGTGATTGTGACTGTGTGATTGTGTGAGTGTGTGATTGTGTGATTGAGTGATTGTGTGCTTGTGTCATTGTGTGGTTGTGTGATTGTGTGATTGTGTGATTAGGTGATTGTGTGATTGTGTGATTGTGTGATTATGTGATTGTGTGATTGTGTGATTGTGTGATTGTGTGATTATGTGATTGTGTGATTGTGTGATTGTGTGATTGTGTGAGTGTGTGATTGTCTGATTGAGTGATTGTGTGCTTGTATGATTGTGTGGTTGTGTGATTGTGTGATTGTGTGATTGTGTGATTGTGACTGTGTGATTGTGTGTGTGTGTGATTGTGTGATTGTGTGATTGTGTGATTGTGTTATTGTGTGATTGTGTGATTGTGTGATTGTGTGATTGTGTGATTGAGTGATTGTGTGATTGTGTGATTGTGTGAGTGTGTGATTGTGTGATTGAGTGATTGTGTGCTTGTGTGATTGTGTGGTTGTGTGATTGTGTGATTGTGTGATTAGGTGATTGTGTGATTGTGTGATTGTGTGATTATGTGATTGTGTGATTGTGTGATTGTGTGATTGTGTGATTATGTGATTGTGTGATTGTGTGATTGTGTGATTGTGTGAGTGTGTGATTGTCTGATTGAGTGATTGTGTGCTTGTGTGATTATGTGATTGTGTGATTGTGTGATTGTGTGATTGTGTGATTATGTGATTGTGTGATTGTGTGATTGAGTGATTGTGTGAGTGTGTGGTTGTGTGATTGTGTGATTGTGTGATTGTGTGATTGTGTGATTGTGATTGTGTGATTGTGACTGTGTGATTGTGTGAGTGTGTGATTGTGTGATTGAGTGATTGGGTGGTTGTGTGATTGTGTGGTTGTTAGATTGTGTGGTTGTGTGATTGTGTGAGTGTGTGATTGTGTGATTGAGTGATTGTGTGGTTGTGTGATTGTGTGGTTGTGTGATTGTGATTGTGTGATTGTGATTGTGTGATTGTGTCTGTGTGATTGTGTGAGTATGTGATTGTGTGATTGTGTGATTGTGTGATTGTGTGATTGTGTGATTGTGTAATTGTGATTGTGTGATTGTGTGATTGTGTGATTGTGTGATTGTGTGATTGTGTGATTGTGTGATTGTGAGATTGTGTGATTGTGTGATGGTGTAATTGTGATTGTGTGATTGTGATTGTGTGATTGTGTGATTGTGTGATTGAGTGATTGTGTGAGTGTGTGGTTGTGTGATTGTGTGATTGTGTGATTGTGTGGTTGTGTGATTGTGTGATTGTGTGATTAGGTGATTGTGTGATTGTGTGATTGTGACTGTGTGATTGTATGAGTGTGTGATTGTGTGATTGTGTGATTGTGTGATTGTGTGATTGTGTGATTGTGTGATTGTGTCATTGTGTGATTGTGTGATTGTGTGATTGTTTGATTGTGTGATTGTGTGATTGTGTGATTGTGTGATTGTGTGATTGTGTGACTGTGTGATTGTGTGATTGTGTGATTGTGTTATTGTGTGATTGTGTGATTGTGTGATTGTGTGATTGTGTGATTGTGTGATTGTGTGATTGTGTGATTGTGTGATTGTGTGATTGTGTGATTGTGTGATTGTGTGATTGTGTGATTGTGTGATTGTGTGATTGTGTGATTGTGTGATTGTGTGATTGTGTGATTGTGTGATTGTGTGATTGTGTGATTGTGTGATTGTGTGATTGTGTGATTGTGTAATTGTGATTGTGTGATTGTGTGATTGTGTGATTGTGTGATTGTGTGATTGTGAGATTGTGTGATTGTGTGATGGTGTAATTGTGATTGTGTGATTGTGTGATTGTGTGATTGTGTGATTGTGTGATTGTGTGATTGTGATTGTGTGATTGTGATTGTGTGATTGTGATTGTGTGATTGTGATTGTGTGATTGTGATTGTGTGATTGTGATTGTGTGATTGTGATTGTGTGATTGTGATTGTGATTGTGTGATTGTGATTGTGTGATTGTGATTGTGTGATTGTGATTGTGTGATTGTGATTGTGTGATTGTGATTGTGTGATTGTGATTGTGTGATTGTGATTGTGTGATTGTGATTGTGTGATTGTGATTGTGTGATTGTGATTGTGTGATTGTGATTGTGTGATTGTGATTGTGTGATTGTGATTGTGTGATTGTGATTGTGTGATTGTGATTGTGTGATTGTGATTGTGTGATTGTGATTGTGTGATTGTGATTGTGTGATTGTGATTGTGTGATTGTGATTGTGTGATTGTGATTGTGTGATTGTGTGATTGTGTGATTGTGTGATTGTGTGATTGTTTGATTGTGTGATTGTGTGATTGTGTGATTGTGTGATTGTGTGATTGTGTGATTGTGTGATTGTGTGATTGTGTGATTGTGTGATTGTGTTATTGTGTGATTGTGTGATTGTGTGATTGTGTGATTGTGTGATTGTGTGATTGTGTGATTGTGTGATTGTGTGATTGTGTGATTGTGTGATTGTGTGATTGTGTGATTGTGTGATTGTGTGATTGTTTGATTGTGTGATTGTGTGATTGTGTGATTGTGTGATTGTGTGATTGTGTGATTGTGTGATTGTGTGATTGTGTAATTGTGATTGTGCGATTGTGTGATTGTGTGATTGTGTGATTGTGTGATTGTGTGATTATGTGATTGTGTGATTGTGTGATTGTGTGATTGTGTGAGTGTGTGATTGTCTGATTGAGTGATTGTGTGCTTGTGTGATTGTGTGGTTGTGTGATTGTGTGATTGTGTGATTGTGTGATTGTGACTGTGTGATTGTGTGAGTGTGTGATTGTGTGATTGAGTGATTGTGTGCTTGTGTGATTGTGTGGTTGTGTGATTGTGTGATTGTGTGATTGTGTGATTGTGTGATTGTGTGATTGTGTGATTGTGTGATTGTGTGATTGTGTGATTGTGTGATTGTGTGATTGTGTGATTGTGTGATTGTGTGATTGTGTGATTGTGTGATTGTGTGATTGTGTGATTGTGTGATTGTGTGATTGTGGTTGTGTGATTGTGACTGTGTGATTGTGATTGTGTGATTGTGATTGTGTGATTGTGACTGTGTGGTTGTGTGATTGTGTGATTGTGTGATTGTGTGATTGTGATTGTGTGATTGTGATTGTGTGATTGTGATTGTGTGATTGTGATTGTGTGATTGTGATTGTGTGATTGTGATTGTGTGATTGTGATTGTGTGATTGTGTGATTGTGTGATTGTGTGATTGTGTGATTGTGTGATTGTGATTGTGTGATTGTGATTGTGTGATTGTGATTGTGTGATTGTGATTGTGTGATTGTGATTGTGTGATTGTGATTGTGTGATTGTGATTGTGATTGTGTGATTGTGATTGTGTGATTGTGATTGTGTGATTGTGATTGTGTGATTGTGATTGTGTGATTGTGATTGTGTGATTGTGATTGTGTGATTGTGATTGTGTGATTGTGATTGTGTGATTGTGATTGTGTGATTGTGATTGTGTGATTGTGATTGTGTGATTGTGATTGTGTGATTGTGATTGTGTGATTGTGATTGTGTGATTGTGATTGTGTGATTGTGATTGTGTGACTGTGATTGTGTGATTGTGATTGTGTGATTGTGATTGTGTGATTGTGATTGTGTGATTGTGATTGTGTGATTGTGATTGTGTGATTGTGATTGTGTGATTGTGATTGTGTGATTGTGATTGTGTGATTGTGATTGTGTGATTGTGATTGTGTGATTGTGATTGTGTGATTGTGATTGTGTGATTGTGATTGTGTGATTGTGATTGTGTGATTATGATTGTGTGATTGTGATTGTGTGATTGTGATTGTGTGATTGTGATTGTGTGATTGTGATTGTGTGATTGTGATTGTGTGATTGTGATTGTGTGATTGTGATTGTGTGATTGTGATTGTGTGATTGTGATTGTGTGATTGTGATTGTGTGATTGTGATTGTGTGATTGTGATTGTGTGATTGTGATTGTGTGATTGTGACTGTGTGATTGTGTGAGTGTGTGATTGTGTGATTGTGTGATTGAGTGATTGTGTGGTTGTGTGATTGTGTGGTTGTGTGATTGTGTGATTGTGTGATTGTGTGATTGTGTGATTGTGTGATTGTGTGATTGTGTGATTGTGTGATTGTGTGATTGTGTGATTGTGTGATTGTGTGATTGTGTGATTGTGTGATTGTGTGATTGTGTGATTGTGTGATTGTGGTTGTGTGATTGTGATTGTGTGATTGTGTCTGTGTGATTGTGTCAGTATGTGATTGTGTGATTGTGTGATTGTGTGATTGTGTAATTGTGATTGTGCGATTGTGTCATTGTGTGATTGTGTGATTGTGTGATTGAGTGATTGTGTGATTGTGTGATTGTGAGATTGTGTGATTGTGTGATGGTGTAATTGTGATTGTGTGATTGTGATTGTGTGATTGTGTGATTGTGTGATTGAGTGATTCTGTGATTCTGTGATTGTGTGATTGTGTGATTGTGCGATTGTGTGATTGTGTGAGTGTGTGATTGTCTGATTGAGTGATTGTGTGCTTGTGTGATTGTGTGGTTGTGTGGTTGTGTGATTGTGTGATTGTGTGATTAGGTGATTGTGTGATTGTGTGATTGTGTGATTGTGATTGTGTGATTGTGATTGTGTGATTGTGATTGTGTGATTGTGATTGTGTGATTGTGATTGTGTGATTGTGATTGTGTGATTGTGATTGTGTGATTGTGATTGTGTGATTGTGACTGTGTGATTGTGTGAGTGTGTGATTGTGTGATTGTGTGATTGAGTGATTGTGTGGTTGTGTGATTGTGTGGTTGTGTGATTGTGTGATTGTGTGATTGTGTGATTGTGTGATTGTGTGATTTTGTGATTGTGTGATTGTGTGATTGTGTGATTGTGTGATTGTGTGATTGTGTGATTGTGTGATTGTGTGATTGTGTGATTGTGTGATTGTGTGATTGTGGTTGTGTGATTGTGATTGTGTGATTGTGTCTGTGTGATTGTGTGAGTATGTGATTGTGTGATTGTGTGATTGTGTGATTGTGTGATTGTGTGATTGTGTGATTGTGTAATTGTGATTGTGCGATTGTGTCATTGTGTGATTGTGTGATTGTGTGATTGTGTGATTGTGTGATTGTGTGATTGTGAGATTGTGTGATTGTGTGATGGTGTAATTGTGATTGTGTGATTGTGATTGTGTGATTGTGTGATTGTGTGATTGAGTGATTGTGTGATTCTGTGATTGTGTGATTGTGTGATTGTGCGATTGTGTGATTGTGTGAGTGTGTGATTGTCTGATTGAGTGATTGTGTGCTTGTGTGATTGTGTGGTTGTGTGGTTGTGTGATTGTGTGATTGTGTGATTAGGTGATTGTGTGATTGTGTGATTGTGTGATTGTGACTGTGTGATTGTGTGAGTGTGTGATTGTGTGGTTGTGTGATTGTGTGGTTGTGTGATTGTGTGGTTGTGTGATTGTGTGGTTGTGTGATTGTGCGATTGTGTGATTGTGTGATTGTGTGATTGTGTGATTGTGTGATTGTGTGATTGTGTGATTGTGTGATTGTGTGATTGTGTGATTGTGTGATTGTGAGTGTGTGATTGTCTGATTGAGTGATTGTGTGCTTGTGTGATTGTGTGGTTGTGTGATTGTGTGATTGTGTGATTAGGCGATTGTGTGATTGTGTGATTGTGTGATTGTGTGATTGTGTGATTGTGTGATTGTGTGATTGTGATTGTGTGATTGTGACTGTGTGATTGTGACTGTGTGATTGTGTGAGTGTGTGATTGTGTGATTGAGTGATTGTGTGCTTGTGTGATTGTGTGGTTGTGTGATTGTGTGATTGTGTGATTAGGTGATTGTGTGATTGTGTGATTGTGTGATTGTGTGATTGTGTGATTGTGTGATTGTGTGATTGTGTGATTGTGAGTGTGTGATTGTCTGATTGAGTGATTGTGTGCTTGTGTGATTGTGTGGTTGTGTGATTGTGTGATTGTGTGATTAGGCGATTGTGTGATTGTGTGATTGTGTGATTGTGTGATTGTGTGATTGTGTGATTGTGTGATTGTGATTGTGTGATTGTGACTGTGTGATTGTGACTGTGTGATTGTGTGAGTGTGTGATTGTGTGATTGAGTGATTGTGTGCTTGTGTGATTGTGTGGTTGTGTGATTGTGTGATTGTGTGATTAGGTGATTGTGTGATTGTGTGATTGTGTGATTGTGTGATTGTGTGATTGTGTGATTGTGTGATTGTGTGATTGTGTGATTATGTGATTGTGTGATTGTGTGATTGTGTGATTGTGTGAGTGTGTGATTGTCTGATTGAGTGATTGTGTGCTTGTGTGATTGTGTGGTTGTGTGATTGTGTGATTGTGTGATTGTGTGATTGTGACTGTGTGATTGTGTGAGTGTGTGATTGTGTGATTGAGTGATTGTGTGCTTGTGTGATTGTGTGGTTGTGTGATTGTGTGATTGTGTGATTGTGTGATTGTGTGATTGTGTGATTGTGTGATTGTGTGATTGTGTGATTGTGTGATTGTGGTTGTGTGATTGTGACTGTGTGATTGTGTGAGTGTGTGATTGTGTGATTGTGTGAGTGTGTGATTGTGTGATTGTGTGATTGTGTGATTGTGATTGTGTGATTGTGACTGTGTGATTGTGTGAGTGTGTGATTGTGTGATTGAGTGATTGGGTGGTTGTGTGATTGTGTGGTTGTTAGATTGTGTGGTTGTGTGATTGTGTGAGTGTGTGATTGTGTGATTGAGTGATTGGGTGGTTGTGTGATTGTGTGGTTGTTAGATTGTGTGGTTGTGTGATTGTGTGAGTGTGTGATTGTGTGATTGAGTGATTGTGTGGTTGTGTGATTGTGTGGTTGTGTGATTGTGTGATTGTGTGATTGTGTGATTGTGTGATTGTGTGATTGTGTGATTGTGTGATTGTGTGATTGTGTGATTGTGTGATTGTGTGATTGTGTGATTGTGTGATTGTGTGATTGTGTGATTGTGTGATTGTGTGATAGTGGTTGTGTGATTGTGATTGTGTGATTGTGATTGTGTGATTGTGTCTGTGTGATTGTGTGAGTATGTGATTGTGTGATTGTGTGATTGTGTGATTGTGTGATTGTGTGATTGTGTGATTGTGTGATTGTGTAATTGTGATTGTGTGATTGTGTGATTGTGTGATTGTGTGATTGTGTGATTGTGTGATTGTGTGATTGTGAGATTGTGTGATTGTGTGATGGTGTAATTGTGATTGTGTGATTGTGATTGTGTGATTGTGTGATTGTGTGATTGAGTGATTGTGTGAGTGTGTGGTTGTGTGATTGTGTGATTGTGTGATTGTGTGGTTGTGTGATTGTGTGATTGTGTGATTAGGTGATTGTGTGATTGTGTGATTGTGACTGTGTGATTGTATGAGTGTGTGATTGTGTGATTGTGTGATTGTGTGATTGTGTGATTGTGTGATTGTGTGATTGTGTGATTGTGTGATTGTGTGATTGTGTGATTGTGTGATTGTGTGATTGTTTGATTGTTTGATTGTGTGATTGTGTGATTGTGTGATTGTGTGATTGTGTGATTGTGTGATTGTGTGATTGTGTGATTGTGTGATTGTGTGATTGTGTTATTGTGTGATTGTGTGATTGCGTGATTGCGTGATTGTGTGATTGAGTGATTGTGTGACTGTGTGATTGTGTGATTGTGTGATTGTGTGATTGTGTGATTGTGTGATTGTGTGATTGTGTGATTGTGTTATTGTGTGATTGTGTGATTGTGTGATTGTGTGATTGTGTGATTGTGTGATTGTGTGATTGTGTGAGTGTGTGATTGTCTGATTGAGTGATTGTGTGCTTGTGTGATTGTGTGGTTGTGTGATTGTGTGATTGTGTGATTGTGTGATTGTGACTGTGTGATTGTGTGAGTGTGTGATTGTGTGATTGAGTGATTGTGTCTGTGTGATTGTGTGAGTATGTGATTGTGTGATTGTGTGATTGTGTGATTGTGTGATTGTGTGATTGTGTAATTGTGATTGTGCGATTGTGTCATTGTGTGATTGTGTGATTGTGTGATTGTGTGATTGTGTGATTGTGTGATTGTGAGATTGTGTGATTGTGTGATTGTGTGATTGTGATTGTGTGATTGTGATTGTGTGATTGGGATTGTGTGATTGTGATTGTGTGATTGTGATTGTGTGATTGTGATTGTGTGATTGTGATTGTGTGATTGTGATTGTGTGATTGTGATTGTGTGATTGTGATTGTGTGATTGTGATTGTGTGATTGTGATTGTGTGATTGTGATTGTGTGATTGTGATTGTGTGATTGTGATTGTGTGATTGTGATTGTGTGATTGTGATTGTGTGATTGTGATTGTGTGATTGTGATTGTGTGATTGTGATTGTGTGATTGTGATTGTGTGATTGTGATTGTGTGATTGTGATTGTGTGATTGTGATTGTGTGATTGTGATTGTGTGATTGTGATTGTGTGATTGTGATTGTGTGATTGTGATTGTGTGATTGTGATTGTGTGATTGTGATTGTGTGATTGTGATTGTGTGATTGTGATTGTGTGATTGTGATTGTGTGATTGTGATTGTGTGATTGTGACTGTGTGATTGTGTGAGTGTGTGATTGTGTGATTGTGTGATTGAGTGATTGTGTGGTTGTGTGATTGTGTGGTTGTGTGATTGTGTGATTGTGTGATTGTGTGATTGTGTGATTGTGTGATTGTGTGATTGTGTGATTGTGTGATTGTGTGATTGTGTGATTGTGTGATTGTGTGATTGTGTGATTGTGTGATTGTGTGATTGTGTGATTGTGTGATTGTGTGATTGTGTGATTGTGTGATTGTGGTTGTGTGATTGTGATTGTGTGATTGTGTCTGTGTGATTGTGTGAGTATGTGATTGTGTGATTGTGTGATTGTGTGATTGTGTGATTGTGTGATTGTGTGATTGTGTGATTGTGTAATTGTGATTGTGCGATTGTGTCATTGTGTGATTGTGTGATTGTGTGATTGTGTGATTGTGTGATTGTGTGATTGTGAGATTGTGTGATTGTGTGATGGTGTAATTGTGATTGTGTGATTGTGATTGTGTGATTGTGTGATTGTGTGATTGAGTGATTCTGTGATTCTGTGATTGTGTGATTGTGTGATTGTGCGATTGTGTGATTGTGTGAGTGTGTGATTGTCTGATTGAGTGATTGTGTGCTTGTGTGATTGTGTGGTTGTGTGGTTGTGTGATTGTGTGATTGTGTGATTAGGTGATTGTGTGATTGTGTGATTGTGTGATTGTGATTGTGTGATTGTGATTGTGTGATTGTGATTGTGTGATTGTGATTGTGTGATTGTGATTGTGTGATTGTGATTGTGTGATTGTGACTGTGTGATTGTGTGAGTGTGTGATTGTGTGATTGTGTGATTGAGTGATTGTGTGGTTGTGTGATTGTGTGATTAGGTGATTGTGTGATTGTGTGATTGTGTGATTGTGATTGTGTGATTGTGATTGTGTGATTGTGATTGTGTGATTGTGATTGTGTGATTGTGATTGTGTGATTGTGATTGTGTGATTGTGATTGTGTGATTGTGATTGTGTGATTGTGACTGTGTGATTGTGTGAGTGTGTGATTGTGTGATTGTGTGATTGAGTGATTGTGTGGTTGTGTGATTGTGTGGTTGTGTGATTGTGTGATTGTGTGATTGTGTGATTGTGTGATTGTGTGATTGTGTGATTGTGTGATTGTGTGATTGTGTGATTGTGTGATTGTGTGATTGTGTGATTGTGTGATTGTGTGATTGTGTGATTGTGTGATTGTGGTTGTGTGATTGTGATTGTGTGATTGTGTCTGTGTGATTGTGTGAGTATGTGATTGTGTGATTGTGTGATTGTGTGATTGTGTGATTGTGTAATTGTGATTGTGCGATTGTGTCATTGTGTGATTGTGTGATTGTGTGATTGTGTGATTGTGTGATTGTGTGATTGTGAGATTGTGTGATTGTGTGATGGTGTAATTGTGATTGTGTGATTGTGATTGTGTGATTGTGTGATTGTGTGATTGTGTGATTGTGTGATTGTGTGATTGTGTGATTGTGTGATTGTCTGATTGTGTGATTGTGTGATTGTGTGATTGTGTGATTGTGTGATTGTGTGATTGTGTGATTGTGTGATTGTGTGATTGTGTGATTGTGTGATTGTGTGATTGTGTGATTGTGATTGTGTGATTGTGATTGTGTGATTGTGATTGTGTGATTGTGATTGTGTGATTGTGATTGTGTGATTGTGATTGTGTGATTGTGATTGTGTGATTGTGATTGTGTGTTTGTGATTGTGTGATTGTGATTGTGTGATTGTGATTGTGTGATTGTGATTGTGTGATTGTGATTGTGTGATGTGATTGTGTGATTGTGACTGTGTGATTGTGTGAATGTGTGATTGTGTGATTGAGTGATTGTGTGGTTGTGTGATTGTGTGGTTGTGTGATTATGTGATTGTGTGATTGTGTGATTGTGTGATTGTGTGATTGTGTGATTGTGTGATTGTGTGATTGTGGTTGTGTGATTGTGATTGTGTGATTGTGATTGTGTGATTGTGTCTGTGTGATTGTGTGAGTATGTGATTGTGTGATTGTGTGATTGTGTGATTGTGTGATTGTGTGATTGTGTAATTGTGATTGTGCGATTGTGTGATTGTGTGATTGTGTGATTGTGTGATTGTGTGATTGTGAGATTGTGTGATTGTGTGATGGTGTAATTGTGATTGTGTGATTGTGATTGTGTGATTGTGTGATTGTGTGATTGAGTGATTGTGTGAGTGTGTGGTTGTGTGATTGCGTGATTGCGTGATTGTGTGATTGTGTGGTTGTGTGATTGTGTGATTGTGTGATTAGGTGATTGTGTGATTGTGTGATTGTGACTGTGTGATTGTATGAGTGTGTGATTGTGTGATTGAGTGATTGTGTGCTAGTGTGATTGTGTGGTTGTGTGATTGTGTGATTGTGTGATTGTGTGATTGTGGTTGTGTGATTGTGATTGTGTGATTGTGATTGTGTGATTGTGTCTGTGTGATTGTGTGAGTATGTGATTGTGTGATTGTGTGATTGTGTGATTGTGTGATTGTGTGATTGTGTAATTGTGATTGTGCGATTGTGTGATTGTGTGATTGTGTGATTGTGTGATTGTGTGATTGTGTGATTGTGAGATTGTGTGATTGTGTGATGGTGTAATTGTGATTGTGTGATTGTGATTGTGTGATTGTGTGATTGTGTGATTGAGTGATTGTGTGAGTGTGTGGTTGTGTGATTGCGTGATTGCGTGATTGTGTGATTGTGTGGTTGTGTGATTGTGTGATTGTGTGATTGTGTGATTAGGTGATTGTGTGATTGTGTGATTGTGACTGTGTGATTGTATGAGTGTGTGATTGTGTGATTGAGTGATTGTGTGCTAGTGTGATTGTGTGGTTGTGTGATTGTGTGGTTGTGTGATTGTGTGGTTGTGTGATTGTGTGATTGTGTGATTGTGTGATTGTGTGATTGTGTGATTGTGTGATTGTGTGATTGTGTGATTGTGTGATTGTGTGATTGTGTGATTGTGTGATTGTGTGATTGTGTGATTGTGTGATTGTGTGATTGTGTGATTGTGTGATTGTGTGATTGTGTGATTGTGTGATTGTGGTTGTGTGATTGTGATTGTGTGATTGTGATTGTGTGATTGTGTCTGTGTGATTGTGTGAGTATGTGATTGTGTGATTGTGTGTTTGTGTGATTGTGTGATTGTGTAATTGTGATTGTGTGATTGTGTGATTGTGTGATTGTGTGATTGTGTGATTGTGTGATTGTGAGATTGTGTGATTGTGTGATGGTGTAATTGTGATTGTGTGATTGTGATTGTGTGATTGTGTGATTGTGTGATTGTGTGATTGTGTGATTGTGTGATTGTGTGATTGTGTGATTGTGTGATTGTGTTATTGTGTGATTGTGTGATTGTGTGATTGTGTGATTGTGTGATTGTGTGATTGTGTGATTGTGTGATTGTGTGATTGTGTGATTGTGTGATTGTGTGATTGTGTGATTGTGTGATTGTTTGATTGTGTGATTGTGTGATTGTGTGATTGTGTGATTGTGTGATTGTGTGATTGTGTGATTGTGTGATTGTGTGATTGTGTGATTGTGTGATTGTGTTATTGTGTGATTGTGTGATTGTGTGATTGTGGGATTGTGTGATTGTGCGATTGTGCGATTGTGCGATTGTGCGATTGTGTGATTGTGCGATTGTGTGATTGTGTGATTGTGTGATTGTGTGATTGTGTGATTGTGTGATTGTGTGATTGTGTGATTGTGTGATTGTGTGATTGTGTGATTGTGTGATTGTGTGATTGTGTGATTGTGTGATTGTGTGATTGTGTGATTGTGTGATTGTGTGATTGTGTGATTGTGTGATTGTGTGATTGTGTGATTGTGTGATTGTGTGATTGTGTGATTGTGTGATTGTGATTGTGTGATTGTGATTGTGTGATTGTGATTGTGTGATTGTGTGATTGTGATTGTGTGATTGTGATTGTGTGATTGTGTGATTGTGATTGTGTGATTGTGATTGTGTGATTGTGTGATTGTGATTGTGATTGTGTGATTGTAATTGTGTGATTGTGATTGTGTGATTGTGATTGTGTGATTGTGATTGTGTGATTGTGATTGTGTGATTGTGATTGTGTGATTGTGATTGTGTGATTGTGATTGTGTGATTGTGATTGTGTGATTGTGATTGTGTGATTGTGATTGTGTGATTGTGATTGTGTGATTGTGATTGTGTGATTGTGATTGTGTGATTGTGATTGTGTGATTGTGATTGTGTGATTGTGATTGTGTGATTGTGATTGTGTGATTGTGATTGTGTGATTGTGATTGTGTGATTGTGATTGTGTGATTGTGATTGTGTGATTGTGATTGTGTGATTGTGATTGTGTGATTGTGATTGTGTGATTGTGACTGTGTGATTGTGTGAGTGTGTGATTGTGTGATTGAGTGATTGTGTGGTTGTGTGATTGTGTGGTTGTGTGATTGTGCGATTGTGTGATTGTGCGATTGTGTGATTGTGTGATTGTGTGATTGTGTGATTGTGTGATTGTGTGATTGTGTGATTGTGTGATTGTGTGATTGTGTGATTGTGTGATTGTGTGATTGTGTGATTGTGTGATTGTGTGATTGTGTGATTGTGTGATTGTGTGATTGTGATTGTGTGATTGTGATTGTGTGATTGTGATTGTGTGATTGTGATTGTGTGATTGTGTGATTGTGATTGTGTGATTGTGATTGTGTGATTGTGTGATTGTGATTGTGTGATTGTGATTGTGTGATTGTGATTGTGATTGTGTGATTGTAATTGTGTGATTGTGATTGTGTGATTGTGATTGTGTGATTGTGATTGTGTGATTGTGATTGTGTGATTGTGATTGTGTGATTGTGATTGTGTGATTGTGATTGTGTGATTGTGATTGTGTGATTGTGATTGTGTGATTGTGATTGTGTGATTGTGATTGTGTGATTGTGATTGTGTGATTGTGATTGTGTGATTGTGATTGTGTGATTGTGATTGTGTGATTGTGATTGTGTGATTGTGATTGTGTGATTGTGATTGTGTGATTGTGATTGTGTGATTGTGATTGTGTGATTGTGATTGTGTGATTGTGATTGTGTGATTGTGATTGTGTGATTGTGATTGTGTGATTGTGATTGTGTGATTGTGATTGTGTGATTGTGATTGTGTGATTGTGATTGTGTGATTGTGATTGTGTGATTGTGATTGTGTGATTGTGATTGTGTGATTGTGATTGTGTGATTGTGTGATTGTGATTGTGTGATTGTGATTGTGTGATTGTGATTGTGTGATTGTGATTGTGTGATTGTGATTGTGTGATTGTGATTGTGTGATTGTGATTGTGTGATTGTGACTGTGTGATTGTGTGAGTGTGTGATTGTGTGATTGAGTGATTGTGTGGTTGTGTGATTGTGTGGTTGTGTGATTGTGTGATTGTGTGATTGTGTGATTGTGTGATTGTGTGATTGTGTGATTGTGTGATTGTGTGATTGTGTGATTGTGTGATTGTGTGATTGTGTGATTGTATGATTGTGTGATTGTAGTTGTGTGATTGTGATTGTGTGATTGTGATTGTGTGATTGTGTCTGTGTGATTGTGTGAGTATGTGATTGTGTGATTGTGTGATTGTGTGATTGTGTGATTGTGTGATTGTGTAATTGTGATTGTGCGATTGTGTGATTGTGTGATTGTGTGATTGTGTGATTGTGTGATTGTGTGATTGTGAGATTGTGTGATTGTGTGATGGTGTAATTATGATTGTGTGATTGTGATTGTGTGATTGTGTGATTGTGTGATTGAGTGATTGTGTGATTGTGTGATTGTGTGATTGTGTGATTGTGTGATTGTGTGATTGTGTGAGTGTGTGATTGTCTGATTGAGTGATTGTGTGCTTGTGTGATTGTGTGGTTGTGTGGTTGTGTGATTGTGTGATTGTGTGATTAGGTGATTGTGTGATTGTGTGATTGTGTGATTGTGACTGTGTGATTGTGTGAGTGTGTGATTGTGTGGTTGTGTGAATGTGTGGTTGTGTGATTGTGTGGTTGTGTGATTGTGCGATTGTGTGATTGTGTGATTGTGTGATTGTGTGATTGTGTGATTGTGTGATTGTGTGATTGTGTGATTGTGTGATTGTGAGTGTGTGATTGTCTGATTGAGTGATTGTGTGCTTGTGTGATTGTGTGGTTGTGTGATTGTGTGATTGTGTGATTAGGCGATTGTGTGATTGTGTGATTGTGTGATTGTGTGATTGTGAGTGTGTGATTGTCTGATTGAGTGATTGTGTGCTTGTGTGATTGTGTGGTTGTGTGATTGTGTGATTGTGTGATTAGGCGATTGTGTGATTGTGTGATTGTGTGATTGTGTGATTGTGTGATTGTGTGATTGTGGTTGTGTGATTGTGATTGTGTGATTGTGATTGTGTGATTGTGTCTGTGTGATTGTGTGAGTATGTGATTGTGTGATTGTGTGATTGTGTGATTGTGTGATTGTGTGATTGTGTAATTGTGATTGTGCGATTGTGTGATTGTGTGATTGTGTGATTGTGTGATTGTGTGATTGTGTGATTGTGAGATTGTGTGATTGTGTGATTGTGTGATGGTGTAATTGTGATTGTGTGATTGTGTGATTGTGTGATTGAGTGATTGTGTGATTGTGTGATTGTGTGATTGTGTGATTGTGTGATTGTGTGATTGTGTGAGTGTGTGATTGTCTGATTGAGTGATTGTGTGCTTGTGTGATTGTGTGGTTGTGTGGTTGTGTGATTGTGTGATTGTGTGATTAGGTGATTGTGTGATTGTGTGATTGTGTGATTGTGTCTGTGTGATTGTGTGAGTGTGTGATTGTGTGGTTGTGTGATTGTGTGGTTGTGTGATTGTGTGGTTGTGTGATTGTGCGATTGTGTGATTGTGTGATTGTGTGATTGTGTGGTTGTGTGATTGTGTGATTGTGTGATTGTGTGATTGTGTGATTGTGTGATTGTGAGTGTGTGATTGTCTGATTGAGTGATTGTGTGCTTGTGTGATTGTGTGGTTGTGTGATTGTGTGATTGTGTGATTAGGCGATTGTGTGATTGTGTGATTGTGTGATTGTGTGCTTGTGTGATTGTGTGATTGTGTGATTGTGTGATTGTGATTGTGTGATTGTGATTGTGTGATTGTGACTGTGTGATTGTGACTGTGCTATTGTGTGAGTGTGTGATTGTGTGATTGAGTGATTGTGTGCTTGTGTGATTGTGTGATTGTGTGATTGTGTGATTGTGTGATTGTGTGATTGTGTGATTGTGTGATTATGTGATTGTGTGATTGTGTGATTGTGTGATTGTGTGATTGTGTGATTGTGTGATTGTGTGATTGTGTGATTGTGTGATTGTGTGATTGTGTGATTGTGTGATTGTGTGATTGTGTGATTGTGTGGTTGTGTGATTGTGTGATTGTGTGATTGTGTGATTGTGGTTGTGTGATTGTGATTGTGTGATTGTGATTGTGTGATTGTGTCTGTGTGATTGTGTGAGTATGTGATTGTGTGATTGTGTGATTGTGTGATTGTGTGATTGTGTGATTGTGTAATTGTGATTGTGTGATTGTGTGATTGTGTGATTGTGTGATTGTGTGATTGTGTGATTGTGTGATTGTGTGATTGTGAGATTGTGTGATTGTGTGATGGTGTAATTGTGATTGTGTGATTGTGATTGTGTGATTGTGTGATTGTGTGATTGTGTGATTGTGTGATTGTGTGATTGTGTGATTGTGTTATTGTGTGATTGTGTGATTGTGTGATTGTGTGATTGTGTGATTGTGTGATTGTGTGATTGTGTGATTGTGTGATTGTGTGGTTGTGTGATTGTGTGATTGTGTGATTAGGTGATTGTGTGATTGTGTGATTGTGACTGTGTGATTGTATGAGTGTGTGATTGTGTGATTGTGTGATTGTGTGATTGTGTGATTGTGTGATTGTGTGATTGTGATTGTGTGATTGTGACTGTGTGATTGTGTGAGTGTGTGATTGTGTGAATGAGTGATTGTGTGGTTGTGTGATTGTGTGGTTGTGTGATTGTGTGATTGTGTGATTGTGTGATTGTGTGATTGTGTGATTGTGTGATTGTGTGATTGTGTGATTGTGGTTGTGTGATTGTGATTGTGTGATTGTGATTGTGTGATTGTGTCTGTGTGATTGTGTGAGTATGTGATTGTGTGATTGTGTGATTGTGTGATTGTGTGATTGTGTGATTGTGTAATTGTGATTGTGCGATTGTGTGATTGTGTGATTGTGTGATTGTGTGATTGTGTGATTGTGTGATTGTGAGATTGTGTGATTGTGTGATGGTGTAATTGTGATTGCGTGATTGTGATTGTGTGATTGTGTGATTGTGTGATTGAGTGATTGTGTGAGTGTGTGGTTGTGTGATTGCGTGATTGTGTGATTGTGTGGTTGTGTGATTGTGTGATTGTGTGATTAGGTGATTGTGTGATTGTGTGATTGTGACTGTGTGATTGTATGAGTGTGTGATTGTGTGATTGAGTGATTGTGTGGTTGTGTGATTGTGTGGTTGTGTGATTGTGTGATTGTGTGATTGTGTGATTGTGTGATTGTGTGATTGTGTGATTGTGTGATTGTGTGATTGTGTGATTGTGTGATTGTGTGATTGTGTGATTGTGTGATTGTGTGATTGTGTGATTGTGTGATTGTGTGATTGTGTGATTGTGTGATTGTGTGATTGTGTGATTGTGTGATTGCGTGATTGTGTGATTGTGTGATTGTGTGATTGTGTGATTGTGTGATTGTTTGATTGTGTGATTGTGTGATTGTGTGATTGTGTGATTGTGTGATTGTGTGATTGTGTGATTGTGTGATTGTGTGATTGTGTTATTGTGTGATTGTGTGATTGTGTGATTGTGTGATTGTGTGATTGTGTGATTGTGTGATTGTGTGATTGTGTGATTGTGTGATTGTGTGATTGTGTGATTGTGTGATTGTGTGATTGTGTGATTGTGTGATTGTGTGATTGTGTGATTGTGTGATTGTGTGATTGTGTGATTGTGTGATTGTGTGATTGTGTGATTGTGTGATTGTGTGATTGTGTGATTGTGTGATTGTGTGATTGTGTGATTGTGTGATTGTGTGATTGTGTGATTGTGATTGTGTGCTTGTGATTGTGTGATTGTGATTGTGTGATTGTGATTGTGTGATTGTGATTGTGTGATTGTGATTGTGTGATTGTGATTGTGCGATTGTGATTGTGTGATTGTGAGATTGTGTGATTGTGTGATGGTGTAATTGTGATTGTGTGATTGTGATTGTGTGATTGTGTGATTGTGTGATTGAGTGATTGTGTGAGTGTGTGGTTGTGTGATTGCGTGATTGTGTGATTGTGTGGTTGTGTGATTGTGTGATTGTGTGATTAGGTGATTGTGTGATTGTGTGATTGTGTGATTGTGTGATTGTGTTATTGTGTGATTGTGTGATTGTGTGATTGTGTGATTGTGTGATTGTGTGATTGTGTGATTGTGTGATTGTGTGATTGTGTGATTGTGTGATTGTGTGATTGTGTGATTGTGTGATTGTGTGATTGTGTGATTGTGTGATTGTTTGATTGTGTGATTGTGTGATTGTGTGATTGTGTGATTGTGTGATTGTGTGATTGTGTGATTGTGTGGTTGTGTGATTGTGATTGTGTGATTGTGACTGTGTGATTGTGTGAGTGTGTGATTGTGTGATTGTGTGATTGTGTGATTGTGTGATTGTGTGATTGTGTGATTGTGTGATTGTGTGAGTGTGTGATTGTCTGATTGAGTGATTGTGTGCTTGTGTGATTGTGTGGTTGTGTGGTTGTGTGATTGTGTGATTGAGTGATTAGGTGATTGTGTGATTGTGTGATTGTGTGATTGTGACTGTGTGATTGTGTGAGTGTGTGATTGTGTGGTTGTGTGATTGTGTGGTTGTGTGATTGTGTGGTTGTGTGATTGTGTGATTGTGTGATTGTGTGATTGTGTGATTGTGTGGTTGTGTGGTTGTGTGATTGTGTGATTGTGTGATTAGGTGATTGTGTGATTGTGTGATTGTGTGATTGTGACTGTGTGATTGTGTGAGTGTGTGATTGTGTGGTTGTGTGATTGTGTGGTTGTGTGATTGTGTGATTGTGAGTGTGTGATTGTCTGATTGAGTGATTGTGTGCTTGTGTGATTGTGTGGTTGTGTGATTGTGTGATTGTGTGATTAGGTGATTGTGTGATTGTGTGATTGTGTGATTGTGTGATTGTGTGATTGTGTGATTGTGTGAGTGTGTGATTGTCTGATTGAGTGATTGTGTGCTTGTGTGATTGTGTGGTTGTGTGGTTGTGTGATTGTGTGATTGTGTGATTAGGTGATTGTGTGATTGTGTGATTGTGTGATTGTGTGATTGTGACTGTGTGATTGTGTGATTGTGTGATTGTGTGATTGTGTGATTGTGTGATTGTGTGATTGTGTGATTGTGTGATTGTGTGATTGTGAGTGTGTGATTGTCTGATTGAGTGATTGTGTGCTTGTGTGATTGTGTGGTTGTGTGATTGTGTGATTGTGTGATTAGGTGATTGTGTGATTGTGTGATTGTGTGATTCTGTGATTGTGTGATTGTGTGATTGTGTGATTGTGTGATTGTGTGATTGTGTGATTGTGATTGTGTGATTGTGATTGTGTGACTGTGACTGTGTGATTGTGTGAGTGTGTGATTGTGTGATTGAGTGATTGTGTGCTTGTGTGATTGTGTGGTTGTGTGATTGTGTGATTGTGTGATTAGGTGATTGTGTGATTGTGTGATTGTGTGATTGTGTGATTGTGTGATTGTGTGATTGTGATTGTGTGATTGTGACTGTGTGATTGTGTGAGTGTGTGATTGTGTGATTGTGTGATTGTGTGATTGTGTGAGTGTGTGATTGTGTGATTGTGTGATTGTGTGATTGTGTGATTGTGTGATTGTGATTGTGTGATTGTGACTGTGTGATTGCGTGAGTGTGTGATTGTGTGATTGAGTGATTGGGTGGTTGTGTGATTGTGCGGTTGTTAGATTGTGTGGTTGTGTGATTGTGTGAGTGTGTGATTGTGTGATTGAGTGATTGTGAGGTTGTGTGATTGTGTGGTTGTGTGATTGTGTGATTGTGTGATTGTGTGATTGTGTGATTGTGTGATTGTGTGATTGTGTGATTGTGTGATTGTGTGATTGTGGTTGTGTGATTGTGATTGTGTGATTGTGATTGTGTGATTGTGTCTGTGTGATTGTGTGAGTATGTGATTGTGTGATTGTGTGATTGTGTGATTGTGTGATTGTGTAATTGTGATTGTGCGATTGTGTGATTGTGTGATTGTGTGATTGTGTGATTGTGTGATTGTGTGATTGTGAGATTGTGTGATTGTGTGATTGTGTGATTGTGATTGTGTGATTGTGATTGTGTGATTGCGTGAGTGTGTGATTGTGTGATTGAGTGATTGGGTGGTTGTGTGATTGTGCGGTTGTTAGATTGTGTGGTTGTGTGATTGTGTGAGTGTGAGATTGTGTGATTGAGTGATTGTGTGGTTGTGTGATTGTGTGGTTGTGTGATTGTGTGATTGTGTGATTGTGTGATTGTGTGATTGTGTGATTGTGTGATTGTGTGATTGTGTGATTGTGTGATTGTGTGATTGTGATTGTGTGATTGTATGATTGTGTGATTGTGTGATTGTGTGATTGTGTGATTGTGTGATTGTGTGATTGTGTGATTGTGTGATTGTGTGATTGTGTGATTGTGATTGTGTGATTGTGATTGTGATTGTGTGATTGTGATTGTGTGATTGTGATTGTGTGATTGTGATTGTGTGATTGTGATTGTGTGATTGTGATTGTGTGATTGTGATTGTGTGATTGTGATTGTGTGATTGTGATTGTGATTGTGTGATTGTGATTGTGATTGTGTGATTGTGATTGTGTGATTGTGATTGTGTGATTGTGATTGTGTGATTGTGATTGTGTGATTGTGATTGTGTGATTGTGATTGTGTGATTGTGATTGTGTGATTGTGATTGTGTGATTGTGATTGTGTGATTGTGACTGTGTGATTGTGTGAATGTGTGATTGTGTGATTGAGTGATTGTGTGGTTGTGTGATTGTGTGGTTGTGTGATTGTGTGATTGTGTGATTGTGTGATTGTGTGATTGTGTGATTGTGTGATTGTGTGATTGTGTGATTGTGTGATTGTGGTTGTGTGATTGTGATTGTGTGATTGTGATTGTGTGATTGTGTCTGTGTGATTGTGTGAGTATGTGATTGTGTGATTGTGTGATTGTGTGATTGTGTGATTGTGTGATTGTGTAATTGTGATTGTGCGATTGTGTGATTGTGTGATTGTGTGATTGTGTGATTGTGTGATTGTGTGATTGTGAGATTGTGTGATTGTGTGATGGTGTAATTGTGATTGTGTGATTGTGATTGTGTGATTGTGATTGTGTGATTGTGATTGTGTGATTGTGACTGTGTGATTGTGTGAGTGTGTGATTGTGTGATTGTGTGATTGTGTGATTGTGTGATTGTGTGATTGTGTGATTGTGTGATTGTGTGATTGTGTGATTGTGTGAGTGTGTGATTGTCTGATTGAGTGATTGTGTGCTTGTGTGATTGTGTGGTTGTGTGGTTGTGTGATTGTGTGATTGTGTGATTAGGTGATTGTGTGATTGTGTGATTGTGTGATTGTGTGATTGTGACTGTGTGATTGTGTGAGTGTGTGATTGTGTGGTTGTGTGATTGTGTGGTTGTGTGATTGTGTGGTTGTGTGATTGTGTGATTGTGTGATTGTGTGATTGTGTGAATGTGTGATTGTGTGATTGTGTGATTGTGTGATTGTGTGATTGTGAGTGTGTGATTGTCTGATTGAGTGATTGTGTGCTTGTGTGATTGTGTGGTTGTGTGATTGTGTGATTGTGTGATTAGGTGATTGTGTGATTGTGTGATTGTGTGATTGTGTGATTGTGTGATTGTGTGATTGTGATTGTGTGATTGTGATTGTGTGATTGTGACTGTGTGATTGTGACTGTGTGATTGTGTGAGTGTGTGATTGTGTGATTGAGTGATTGTGTGCTTGTGTGATTGTGTGGTTGTGTGATTGTGTGATTGTGTGATTAGGTGATTGTGTGATTGTGTGATTGTGTGATTGTGTGATTGTGTGATTGTGTGATTGTGTGATTGTGTGATTGTGTGATTGTGTGATTGTGTGATTGCGATTGTGCGATTGTGCGATTGTGACTGTGTGATTGTGTGAGTGTGTGATTGTGTGATTGTGTGATTGTGTGATTGTGTGAGTGTGTGATTGTGTGATTGTGTGATTGTGTGATTGTGTGATTGTGATTGTGTGATTGTGACTGTGTGATTGTGTGAGTGTGTGATTGTGTGATTGAGTGATTGTGTGGTTGTTAGATTGTGTGGTTGTGTGATTGTGTGATTGTGTGATTGTGTGATTGTGTGATTGTGTGATTGTGACTGTGTGATTGTGTGAGTGTGTGATTGTGTGATTGAGTGATTGTGTGCTTGTGTGATTGTGTGGTTGTGTGATTGTGTGATTGTGTGATTGTGTGATTGTGTGATTGTGTGATTGTGTGATTGTGTGATTGTGTGATTGTGTGATTGTGTGATTGTGTGATTGTGTGATTGTGTGATTGTGTGATTGTGTGATTGTGTGATTGTGTGATTGTGTGATTGTGTGATTGTGGTTGTGTGATTGTGACTGTGTGATTGTGTGAGTGTGTGATTGTGTGATTGTGTGATTGTGTGAGTGTGTGATTGTGTGATTGTGTGATTTTGTGATTGTGTGATTGTGATTGTGTGATTGTGACTGTGTGATTGTGTGAGTGTGTGATTGTGTGATTGAGTGATTGGGTGGTTGTGTGATTGTGTGGTTGTTAGATTGTGTGGTTGTGTGATTGTGTGAGTGTGTGATTGTGTGATTGAGTGATTGTGTGGTTGTGTGATTGTGCGGTTGTGTGATTGTGTGATTGTGTGATTGTGTGATTGTGTGATTGTGTGATTGTGTGATTGTGTGATTGTGATTGTGTGATTGTGATTGTGTGATTGTGACTGTGTGATTGTGACTGTGTGATTGTGTGAGTGTGTGATTGTGTGATTGAGTGATTGTGTGCTTGTGTCATTGTGTGGTTGTGTGATTGTGTGATTGTGTGATTAGGTGATTGTGTGATTGTGTGATTGTGTGATTATGTGATTGTGTGATTGTGTGATTGTGTGATTGTGTGATTATGTGATTGTGTGATTGTGTGATTGTGTGATTGTGTGAGTGTGTGATTGTCTGATTGAGTGATTGTGTGCTTGTGTGATTGTGTGGTTGTGTGATTGTGTGATTGTGTGATTGTGTGATTGTGACTGTGTGATTGTGTGTGTGTGTGATTGTGTGATTGTGTGATTGTGTGATTGTGTTATTGTGTGATTGTGTGATTGTGTGATTGTGTGATTGTGTGATTGAGTGATTGTGTGATTGTGTGATTGTGTGAGTGTGTTTGTGTGATTGAGTGATTGTGTGCTTGTGTGATTGTGTGGTTGTGTGATTGTGTGATTGTGTGATTAGGTGATTGTGTGATTGTGTGATTGTGTGATTATGTGATTGTGTGATTGTGTGATTGTGTGATTGTGTGATTATGTGATTGTGTGATTGTGTGATTGTGTGATTGTGTGAGTGTGTGATTGTCTGATTGAGTGATTGTGTGCTTGTGTGATTATGTGATTGTGTGATTGTGTGATTGTGTGATTGTGTGATTATGTGATTGTGTGATTGTGTGATTGAGTGATTGTGTGAGTGTGTGGTTGTGTGATTGTGTGATTGTGTGATTGTGTGATTGTGTGATTGTGATTGTGTGATTGTGACTGTGTGATTGTGTGAGTGTGTGATTGTGTGATTGAGTGATTGGGTGGTTGCGTGATTGTGTGGTTGTTAGATTGTGTGGTTGTGTGATTGTGTGAGTGTGTGATTGTGTGATTGAGTGATTGTGTGGTTGTGTGATTGTGTGGTTGTGTGATTGTGTGATTGTGTGATTGTGTGATTGTGTGATTGTGTGATTGTGTGATTGTGTGATTGTGTGATTGTGTGATTGTGTGATTGTGTGATTGTGTGATTGTGTGATTGTGTGATTGTGCGATTGTGGTTGTGTGATTGTGATTGTGTGATTGTGACTGTGTGATTGTGTGAGTATGTGATTGTGTGATTGTGTGATTGTGTGATTGTGTGATTGTGTGGTTGTGTAATTGTGATTGTGTGATTGTGTGATTGTGTGATTGTGTGATTGTATGATTGTGAGATTGTGTGATTGTGTGATGGTGTAATTGTGATTGTGTGATTGTGATTGTGTGATTGTGTGATTGTGTGATTGTGTGATTGTGTGATTGTGTGATTATGTGATTGTGTGATTGTGTGATTGTGTGATTGTGTGAGTGTGTGATTGTCTGATTGAGTGATTGTGTGCTTGTGTGATTGTGTGGTTGTGTGATTGTGTGATTGTGTGATTGTGTGATTGTGACTGTGTGATTGTGTGTGTGTGTGATTGTGTGATTGTGTGATTGTGTGATTGTGTTATTGTGTGATTGTGTGATTGTGTGATTGTGTGATTGTGTGATTGAGTGATTGTGTGATTGTGTGATTGTGTGAGTGTGTGATTGTGTGATTGAGTGATTGTGTGCTTGTGTGATTGTGTGGTTGTGTGATTGTGTGATTGTGTGATTAGGTGATTGTGTGATTGTGTGATTGTGTGATTATGTGATTGTGTGATTGTGTGATTGTGTGATTGTGTGATTATGTGATTGTGTGATTGTGTGATTGTGTGATTGTGTGAGTGTGTGATTGTCTGATTGAGTGATTGTGTGCTTGTGTGATTATGTGATTGTGTGATTGTGTGATTGTGTGATTGTGTGATTATGTGATTGTGTGATTGTGTGATTGAGTGATTGTGTGAGTGTGTGGTTGTGTGATTGTGTGATTGTGTGATTGTGTGATTGTGTGATTGTGATTGTGTGATTGTGACTGTGTGATTGTGTGAGTGTGTGATTGTGTGATTGAGTGATTGGGTGGTTGTGTGATTGTGTGGTTGTTAGATTGTGTGGTTGTGTGATTGTGTGAGTGTGTGATTGTGTGATTGAGTGATTGTGTGGTTGTGTGATTGTGTGGTTGTGTGATTGTGTGATTGTGTGATTGTGTGATTGTGTGATTGTGTGATTGTGTGATTGTGTGATTGTGTGATTGTGTGATTGTGTGATTGTGTGATTGTGTGATTGTGTGATTGTGTGATTGTGCGATTGTGGTTGTGTGATTGTGATTGTGTGATTGTGACTGTGTGATTGTGTGAGTATGTGATTGTGTGATTGTGTGATTGTGTGATTGTGTGATTGTGTGGTTGTGTAATTGTGATTGTGTGATTGTGTGATTGTGTGATTGTGTGATTGTATGATTGTGAGATTGTGTGATTGTGTGATGGTGTAATTGTGATTGTGTGATTGTGATTGTGTGATTGTGTGATTGTGTGATTGAGTGATTGTGTGAGTGTGTGGTTGTGTGATTGTGTGATTGTGTGATTGTGTGATTGTGTGCTTGTGTGATTATGTGATTGTGTGATTGTGTGATTGTGTGATTGTGTGATTATGTGATTGTGTGATTGTGTGATTGAGTGATTGTGTGAGTGTGTGGTTGTGTGATTGTGTGATTGTGTGATTATGATTGTGTGATTGTGACTGTGTGATTGTGTGAGTGTGTGATTGTGTGATTGAGTGATTGGGTGGTTGTGTGATTGTGTGGTTGTTAGATTGTGTGGTTGTGTGATTGTGTGAGTGTGTGATTGTGTGATTGAGTGATTGTGTGGTTGTGTGATTGTGTGGTTGTGTGATTGTGTGATTGTGTGATTGTGTGATTGTGTGATTGTGTGATTGTGTGATTGTGTGATTGTGTGATTGTGTGATTGTGTGATTGTGTGATTGTGTGATTGTGTGATTGTGTGATTGTGTGATTGTGCGATTGTGGTTGTGTGATTGTGATTGTGTGATTGTGACTGTGTGATTGTGTGAATGTGTGATTGTGTGAATGTGTGATTGTGTGATTGAGTGATTGTGTGGTTGTGTGATTGTGTGGTTGTGTGATTGTGTGATTGTGTGATTGTGTGATTGTATGATTGTGAGATTGTGTGATTGTGTGATGGTGTAATTGTGATTGTGTGATTGTGATTGTGTGATTGTGTGATTGTGTGATTGAGTGATTGTGTGAGTGTGTGGTTGTGTGATTGTGTGATTGTGTGATTGTGTGGTTGTGTGATTGTGTGATTGTGTGATTAGGTGATTGTGTGATTGTGTGATTGTGACTGTGTGATTGTATGAGTGTGTGATTGTGTGATTGTGTGATTGTGTGATTGTGTGATTGTGTGATTGTGTGATTGTGTGATTGTGTGATTGTGTGATTGTGTGATTGTGTGATTGTGTGATTGTGTGATTGTGTGATTGTTTGATTGTGTGATTGTGTGATTGTGTGATTGTGTGATTGTGTGATTGTGTGATTGTGTGATTGTGTTATTGTGTTATTGTGTGATTGTGTGATTGTGTGATTGTGTGATTGTGTGATTGTGTGATTGCGTGATTGTGTGATTGCGTGATTGTGTGATTGTGTGATTGTGTGATTGTGTGATTGTGTGATTGTGTGATTGTGTGATTGTGTGGTTGTGTGATTGTGTGATTGTGTGATTGTGTGATTGTGTGATTGTGTGATTGTGTGATTGTGTGATTGTATGATTGTGTGATTGTGTGATTGTGTGATTGTGTGATTGTGTGATTGTGTGATTGTGTGATTGTGTGATTGTGTGATTGTGTGATTGTGTGATTGTGTGATTGTGATTGTGTGATTGTGATTGTGATTGTGTGATTGTGATTGTGTGATTGTGATTGTGTGATTGTGATTGTGTGATTGTGATTGTGTGATTGTGATTGTGTGATTGTGATTGTGTGATTGTGATTGTGTGATTGTGATTGTGTGATTGTGATTGTGATTGTGTGATTGTGATTGTGATTGTGTGATTGTGATTGTGTGATTGTGATTGTGTGATTGTGATTGTGTGATTGTGATTGTGTGATTGTGATTGTGTGATTGTGATTGTGTGATTGTGATTGTGTGATTGTGATTGTGTGATTGTGATTGTGTGATTGTGATTGTGTGATTGTGATTGTGTGATTGTGATTGTGTGATTGTGACTGTGTGATTGTGTGAATGTGTGATTGTGTGATTGAGTGATTGTGTGGTTGTGTGATTGTGTGGTTGTGTGATTGTGTGATTGTGTGATTGTGTGATTGTGTGATTGTGTGATTGTGTGATTCTGTGATTGTGTGATTGTGGTTGTGTGATTGTGATTGTGTGATTGTGATTGTGTGATTGTGTCTGTGTGATTGTGTGAGTATGTGATTGTGTGATTGTGTGATTGTGTGATTGTGTGATTGTGTGATTGTGTAATTGTGATTGTGCGATTGTGTGATTGTGTGATTGTGTGATTGTGTGATTGTGTGATTGTGTGATTGTGAGATTGTGTGATTGTGTGATGGTGTAATTGTGATTGTGTGATTGTGATTGTGTGATTGTGATTGTGTGATTGTGATTGTGTGATTGTGACTGTGTGATTGTGTGAGTGTGTGATTGTGTGATTGTGTGATTGTGTGATTGTGTGATTGTGTGATTGTGTGATTGTGTGATTGTGTGATTGTGTGATTGTGTGAGTGTGTGATTGTCTGATTGAGTGATTGTGTGCTTGTGTGATTGTGTGGTTGTGTGGTTGTGTGATTGTGTGATTGTGTGATTAGGTGATTGTGTGATTGTGTGATTGTGTGATTGTGTGATTGTGACTGTGTGATTGTGTGATTGTGTGATTGTGATTGTGTGATTGTGACTGTGTGAGTGTGTGATTGTGTGGTTGTGTGATTGTGTGGTTGTGTGATTGTGTGGTTGTGTGATTGTGTGATTGTGTGATTGTGATTGTGTGATTGTGATTGTGTGATTGTGACTGTGTGATTGTGACTGTGTGATTGTGTGAGTGTGTGATTGTGTGATTGAGTGATTGTGTGCTTGTGTGATTGTGTGGTTGTGTGATTGTGTGATTGTGTGATTAGGTGATTGTGTGATTGTGTGATTGTGTGATTGTGTGATTGTGTGATTGTGTGATTGTGTGATTGTGTGATTGTGTGATTGTGTGATTGTGTGATTGTGTGATTGCGATTGTGCGATTGTGACTGTGTGATTGTGTGAGTGTGTGATTGTGTGATTGTGTGATTGTGTGATTGTGTGAGTGTGTGATTGTGTGATTGTGTGATTGTGTGATTGTGTGATTGTGATTGTGTGATTGTGACTGTGTGATTGTGTGAGTGTGTGATTGTGTGATTGAGTGATTGGGTGGTTGTGTGATTGTGTGGTTGTTAGATTGTGTGGTTGTGTGATTGTGTGAATGTGTGATTGTGTGATTGTGTGATTGTGTGATTGTGACTGTGTGATTGTGTGAGTGTGTGATTGTGTGATTGAGTGATTGTGTGCTTGTGTGATTGTGTGGTTGTGTGATTGTGTGATTGTGTGATTGTGTGATTGTGTGATTGTGTGATTGTGTGATTGTGTGATTGTGTGATTGTGTGATTGTGTGATTGTGTGATTGTGTGATTGTGTGATTGTGTGATTGTGTGATTGTGTGATTGTGTGATTGTGTGATTGTGTGATTGTGTGATTGTGGTTGTGTGATTGTGACTGTGTGATTGTGTGAGTGTGTGATTGTGTGATTGTGTGATTGTGTGAGTGTGTGATTGTGTGATTGTGTGATTTTGTGATTGTGTGATTGTGATTGTGTGATTGTGACTGTGTGATTGTGTGAGTGTGTGATTGTGTGATTGAGTGATTGGGTGGTTGTGTGATTGTGTGGTTGTTAGATTGTGTGGTTGTGTGATTGTGTGAGTGTGTGATTGTGTGATTGAGTGATTGTGTGGTTGTGTGATTGTGCGGTTGTGTGATTGTGTGATTGTGTGATTGTGTGATTGTGTGATTGTGTGATTGTGTGAATGTGTGATTGTGTGATTGTGTGAATTGTGTGATTGTGGTTGTGTGATTGTGATTGTGTGATTGTGATTGTGTGATTGTGATTGTGTGATTGTGTCTGTGTGATTGTGTGAGTATGTGATTGTGTGATTGTGTGATTGTGTGATTGTGTAATTGTGATTGTGTGATTGTGTGATTGTGTGATTGTGTGATTGTGTGATTGTGTGATTGTGTGATTGTGTGATTGTGTGATTGTGAGTGTGTGATTGTCTGATTGAGTGATTGTGTGCTTGTGTGATTGTGTGGTTGTGTGATTGTGTGATTGTGTGATTAGGCGATTGTGTGATTGTGTGATTGTGTGATTGTGTGATTGTGTGATTGTGTGATTGTGATTGTGTGATTGTGATTGTGTGATTGTGACTGTGTGATTGTGACTGTGTGATTGTGTGAGTGTGTGATTGTGTGATTGAGTGATTGTGTGGTTGTGTGATTGTGTGGTTGTTAGATTGTGTGGTTGTGTGATTGTGTGAGTGTGTGATTGTGTGATTGAGTGATTGTGTGGTTGTGTGATTGTGTGGTTGTGTGATTGTGATTGTGTGATTGTGATTGTGTGATTGTGTGATTGTGTGATTATGTGATTGTGTGATTGTGTGATTGTGTGATTGTGTGATTATGTGATTGTGTGATTGTGTGATTGTGTGATTGTGTGAGTGTGTGATTGTCTGATTGAGTGATTGTGTGCTTGTGTGATTATGTGATTGTGTGATTGTGTGATTGTGTGATTGTGTGATTATGTGATTGTGTGATTGTGTGATTGAGTGATTGTGTGAGTGTGTGGTTGTGTGATTGTGTGATTGTGTGATTGTGTGATTGTGATTGTGTGATTGTGACTGTGTGATTGTGTGAGTGTGTGATTGTGTGATTGAGTGATTGGGTGGTTGTGTGATTGTGTGGTTGTTAGATTGTGTGGTTGTGTGATTGTGTGAGTGTGTGATTGTGTGATTGAGTGATTGTGTGGTTGTGTGATTGTGTGGTTGTGTGATTGTGATTGTGTGATTGTGATTGTGTGATTGTGTCTGTGTGATTGTGTGAGTATGTGATTGTGTGATTGTGTGATTGTGTGATTGTGTGATTGTGTGATTGTGTAATTGTGATTGTGTGATTGTGTGATTGTGTGATTGTGTGATTGTGTGATTGTGTGATTGTGTGATTGTGTGATTGTGAGATTGTGTGATTGTGTGATGGTGTAATTGTGATTGTGTGATTGTGTGATTGTGTGATTGAGTGATTGTGTGAGTGTGTGGTTGTGTGATTGTGTGATTGTGTGATTGTGTGGTTGTGTGATTGTGTGATTGTGTGATTAGGTGATTGTGTGATTGTGTGATTGTGACTGTGTGATTGTATGAGTGTGTGATTGTGTGATTGTGTGATTGTGTGATTGTGTGATTGTGTGATTGTGTGATTGTGTCATTGTGTGATTGTGTGATTGTGTGATTGTTTGATTGTGTGATTGTGTGATTGTGTGATTGTGTGATTGTGTGATTGTGTGACTGTGTGATTGTGTGATTGTGTGATTGTGTGATTGTGTTATTGTGTGATTGTGTGATTGTGTGATTGTGTGATTGTGTGATTGTGTGATTGTGTGATTGTGTGATTGTGTGATTGTGTGATTGTGTGATTGTGTGATTGTGTGATTGTGTGATTGTGTGATTGTGTGATTGTGTGATTGTGTGATTGTGTAATTGTGATTGTGTGATTGTGTGATTGTGTGATTGTGTGATTGTGTGATTGTGAGATTGTGTGATTGTGTGATGGTGTAATTGTGATTGTGTGATTGTGTGATTGTGTGATTGTGTGATTGTGTGATTGTGATTGTGTGATTGTGATTGTGTGATTGTGATTGTGTGATTGTGATTGTGTGATTGTGATTGTGTGATTGTGATTGTGTGATTGTGATTGTGTGATTGTGATTGTGTGATTGTGATTGTGATTGTGTGATTGTGATTGTGTGATTGTGATTGTGTGATTGTGATTGTGTGATTGTGATTGTGTGATTGTGATTGTGTGATTGTGATTGTGTGATTGTGATTGTGTGATTGTGATTGTGTGATTGTGATTGTGTGATTGTGATTGTGTGATTGTGATTGTGTGATTGTGATTGTGTGATTGTGATTGTGTGATTGTGATTGTGTGATTGTGATTGTGTGATTGTGTGATTGTGTGATTGAGTGATTGTGTGAGTGTGTGGTTGTGTGATTGTGTGATTGTGTGATTGTGTGGTTGTGTGATTGTGTGATTGTGTGATTAGGTGATTGTGTGATTGTGTGATTGTGACTGTGTGATTGTATGAGTGTGTGATTGTGTGATTGTGTGATTGTGTGATTGTGTGATTGTGTGATTGTGTGATTGTGTGATTGTGTGATTGTGTGATTGTGTGATTGTGTGATTGTGTGATTGTGTGATTGTTTGATTGTGTGATTGTGTGATTGTGTGATTGTGTGATTGTGTGATTGTGTGATTGTGTGATTGTGTGATTGTGTGATTGTGTGATTGTGTTATTGCGTGATTGTGTGATTGTGTGATTGTGTGATTGTGTGATTGTGTGATTGTGTGATTGTGTGATTGTGTGATTGTGTGATTGTGTGATTGTGTGATTGTGTGATTGTGTGATTGTGTGATTGTGTGATTGTTTGATTGTGTGATTGTGTGATTGTGTGATTGTGTGATTGTGTGATTGTGTGATTGTGTGATTGTGTAATTGTGATTGTGCGATTGTGTGATTGTGTGATTGTGTGATTGTGTGATTGTGTGATTATGTGATTGTGTGATTGTGTGATTGTGTGATTGTGTGAGTGTGTGATTGTCTGATTGAGTGATTGTGTGCTTGTGTGATTGTGTGGTTGTGTGATTGTGTGATTGTGTGATTGTGTGATTGTGACTGTGTGATTGTGTGAGTGTGTGATTGTGTGATTGAGTGATTGTGTGCTTGTGTGATTGTGTGGTTGTGTGATTGTGTGATTGTGTGATTGTGTGATTGTGTGATTGTGTGATTGTGTGATTGTGTGATTGTGTGATTGTGTGATTGTGTGATTGTGTGATTGTGTGATTGTGTGATTGTGTGATTGTGTGATTGTGTGATTGTGTGATTGTGTGATTGTGGTTGTGTGATTGTGACTGTGTGATTGTGATTGTGTGATTGTGATTGTGTGATTGTGACTGTGTGATTGTGTGAGTGTGTGATTGTGTGATTGTGTGATTGTGTGATTGTGTGAGTGTGTGGTTGTGTGATTGTGTGATTGTGTGATTGTGTGATTGTGATTGTGTGATTGTGATTGTGTGATTGTGATTGTGTGATTGTGATTGTGTGATTGTGATTGTGTGATTGTGATTGTGTGATTGTGATTGTGTGATTGTGATTGTGTGATTGTGTGATTGTGTGATTGTGTGATTGTGTGATTGTGTGATTGTGATTGTGTGATTGTGATTGTGTGATTGTGATTGTGTGATTGTGATTGTGTGATTGTGATTGTGTGATTGTGATTGTGTGATTGTGATTGTGTGATTGTGATTGTGTGATTGTGATTGTGTGATTGTGACTGTGTGATTGTGTGAGTGTGTGATTGTGTGATTGTGTGATTGAGTGATTGTGTGGTTGTGTGATTGTGTGATTGTGTGATTGTGTGATTGTGTGATTGTGTGATTGTGTGATTGTGTGATTGTGTGATTGTGTGATTGTGTGATTGTGTGATTGTGTGATTGTGTGATTGTGTGATTGTGTGATTGTGGTTGTGTGATTGTGATTGTGTGATTGTGTCTGTGTGATTGTGTCAGTATGTGATTGTGTGATTGTGTGATTGTGTGATTGTGTGATTGTGTGATTGTGTGATTGTGTGATTGTGTGATTGTGTGATTGTGTGATTGTGTGATTGTGTGATTGTGTGATTGTGTGATTGTGTGATTGTGGTTGTGTGATTGTGATTGTGTGATTGTGTCTGTGTGATTGTGTCAGTATGTGATTGTGTGATTGTGTGATTGTGTGATTGTGTGATTGTGTGATTGTGTAATTGTGATTGTGCGATTGTGTCATTGTGTGATTGTGTGATTGTGTGATTGTGTGATTGTGTGATTGTGTGATTGTGAGATTGTGTGATTGTGTGATGGTGTAATTGTGATTGTGTGATTGTGATTGTGTGATTGTGTGATTGTGTGATTGAGTGATTCTGTGATTCTGTGATTGTGTGATTGTGTGATTGTGCGATTGTGTGATTGTGTGAGTGTGTGATTGTCTGATTGAGTGATTGTGTGCTTGTGTGATTGTGTGGTTGTGTGGTTGTGTGATTGTGTGATTGTGTGATTAGGTGATTGTGTGATTGTGTGATTGTGTGATTGTGATTGTGTGATTGTGATTGTGTGATTGTGATTGTGTGATTGTGATTGTGTGATTGTGATTGTGTGATTGTGATTGTGTGATTGTGATTGTGTGATTGTGATTGTGTGATTGTGACTGTGTGATTGTGTGAGTGTGTGATTGTGTGATTGTGTGATTGAGTGATTGTGTGGTTGTGTGATTGTGTGGTTGTGTGATTGTGTGATTGTGTGATTGTGTGATTGTGTGATTGTGTGATTTTGTGATTGTGTGATTGTGTGATTGTGTGATTGTGTGATTGTGTGATTGTGTGATTGTGTGATTGTGTGATTGTGTGATTGTGTGATTGTGTGATTGTGGTTGTGTGATTGTGATTGTGTGATTGTGTCTGTGTGATTGTGTGAGTATGTGATTGTGTGATTGTGTGATTGTGTGATTGTGTGATTGTGTGATTGTGTAATTGTGATTGTGCGATTGTGTCATTGTGTGATTGTGTGATTGTGTGATTGTGTGATTGTGTGATTGTGTGATTGTGAGATTGTGTGATTGTGTGATGGTGTAATTGTGATTGTGTGATTGTGATTGTGTGATTGTGTGATTGTGTGATTGAGTGATTGTGTGATTCTGTGATTGTGTGATTGTGTGATTGTGCGATTGTGTGATTGTGTGAGTGTGTGATTGTCTGATTGAGTGATTGTGTGCTTGTGTGATTGTGTGGTTGTGTGGTTGTGTGATTGTGTGATTGTGTGATTAGGTGATTGTGTGATTGTGTGATTGTGTGATTGTGACTGTGTGATTGTGTGAGTGTGTGATTGTGTGGTTGTGTGATTGTGTGGTTGTGTGATTGTGTGGTTGTGTGATTGTGTGGTTGTGTGATTGTGCGATTGTGTGATTGTGTGATTGTGTGATTGTGTGATTGTGTGATTGTGTGATTGTGTGATTGTGTGATTGTGTGATTGTGTGATTGTGTGATTGTGTGATTGTGAGTGTGTGATTGTCTGATTGAGTGATTGTGTGCTTGTGTGATTGTGTGGTTGTGTGATTGTGTGATTGTGTGATTAGGCGATTGTGTGATTGTGTGATTGTGTGATTGTGTGATTGTGTGATTGTGTGATTGTGTGATTGTGTGATTGTGATTGTGTGATTGTGACTGTGTGATTGTGACTGTGTGATTGTGTGAGTGTGTGATTGTGTGATTGAGTGATTGTGGGCTTGTGTGATTGTGTGGTTGTGTGATTGTGTGATTGTGTGATTAGGTGATTGTGTGATTGTGTGATTGTGTGATTGTGTGATTGTGTGATTGTGTGATTGTGTGATTGTGTGATTGTGTGATTGTGAGTGTGTGATTGTCTGATTGAGTGATTGTGTGCTTGTGTGATTGTGTGGTTGTGTGATTGTGTGATTGTGTGATTAGGCGATTGTGTGATTGTGTGATTGTGTGATTGTGTGATTGTGTGATTGTGTGATTGTGTGATTGTGATTGTGTGATTGTGACTGTGTGATTGTGACTGTGTGATTGTGTGAGTGTGTGATTGTGTGATTGAGTGATTGTGTGCTTGTGTGATTGTGTGGTTGTGTGATTGTGTGATTGTGTGATTAGGTGATTGTGTGATTGTGTGATTGTGTGATTGTGTGATTGTGTGATTGTGTGATTGTGTGATTGTGTGATTGTGTGATTATGTGATTGTGTGATTGTGTGATTGTGTGATTGTGTGAGTGTGTGATTGTCTGATTGAGTGATTGTGTGCTTGTGTGATTGTGTGGTTGTGTGATTGTGTGATTGTGTGATTGTGTGATTGTGACTGTGTGATTGTGTGAGTGTGTGATTGTGTGATTGAGTGATTGTGTGCTTGTGTGATTGTGTGGTTGTGTGATTGTGTGATTGTGTGATTGTGTGATTGTGTGATTGTGTGATTGTGTGATTGTGTGATTGTGTGATTGTGTGATTGTGTGATTGTGATTGTGTGATTGTGACTGTGTGATTGTGTGAGTGTGTGATTGTGTGATTGTGTGAGTGTGTGATTGTGTGATTGTGTGATTGTGTGATTGTGATTGTGTGATTGTGACTGTGTGATTGTGTGAGTGTGTGATTGTGTGATTGAGTGATTGGGTGGTTGTGTGATTGTGTGGTTGTTAGATTGTGTGGTTGTGTGATTGTGTGAGTGTGTGATTGTGTGATTGAGTGATTGGGTGGTTGTGTGATTGTGTGGTTGTTAGATTGTGTGGTTGTGTGATTGTGTGAGTGTGTGATTGTGTGATTGAGTGATTGTGTGGTTGTGTGATTGTGTGGTTGTGTGATTGTGTGATTGTGTGATTGTGTGATTGTGTGATTGTGTGATTGTGTGATTGTGTGATTGTGTGATTGTGTGATTGTGTGATTGTGTGATTGTGTGATTGTGTGATTGTGTGATTGTGTGATTGTGTGATTGTGTGATAGTGGTTGTGTGATTGTGATTGTGTGATTGTGATTGTGTGATTGTGTCTGTGTGATTGTGTGAGTATGTGATTGTGTGATTGTGTGATTGTGTGATTGTGTGATTGTGTGATTGTGTGATTGTGTGATTGTGTAATTGTGATTGTGTGATTGTGTGATTGTGTGATTGTGTGATTGTGTGATTGTGTGATTGTGTGATTGTGAGATTGTGTGATTGTGTGATGGTGTAATTGTGATTGTGTGATTGTGATTGTGTGATTGTGTGATTGTGTGATTGAGTGATTGTGTGAGTGTGTGGTTGTGTGATTGTGTGATTGTGTGATTGTGTGGTTGTGTGATTGTGTGATTGTGTGATTAGGTGATTGTGTGATTGTGTGATTGTGACTGTGTGATTGTATGAGTGTGTGATTGTGTGATTGTGTGATTGTGTGATTGTGTGATTGTGTGATTGTGTGATTGTGTGATTGTGTGATTGTGTGATTGTGTGATTGTGTGATTGTTTGATTGTTTGATTGTGTGATTGTGTGATTGTGTGATTGTGTGATTGTGTGATTGTGTGATTGTGTGATTGTGTGATTGTGTGATTGTGTGATTGTGTTATTGTGTGATTGTGTGATTGCGTGATTGCGTGATTGTGTGATTGAGTGATTGTGTGACTGTGTGATTGTGTGATTGTGTGATTGTGTGATTGTGTGATTGTGTGATTGTGTGATTGTGTGATTGTGTTATTGTGTGATTGTGTGATTGTGTGATTGTGTGATTGTGTGATTGTGTGATTGTGTGATTGTGTGAGTGTGTGATTGTCTGATTGAGTGATTGTGTGCTTGTGTGATTGTGTGGTTGTGTGATTGTGTGATTGTGTGATTGTGTGATTGTGACTGTGTGATTGTGTGAGTGTGTGATTGTGTGATTGAGTGATTGTGTCTGTGTGATTGTGTGAGTATGTGATTGTGTGATTGTGTGATTGTGTGATTGTGTGATTGTGTAATTGTGATTGTGCGATTGTGTCATTGTGTGATTGTGTGATTGTGTGATTGTGTGATTGTGTGATTGTGTGATTGTGAGATTGTGTGATTGTGTGATTGTGTGATTGTGATTGTGTGATTGTGATTGTGTGATTGTGATTGTGTGATTGTGATTGTGTGATTGTGATTGTGTGATTGTGATTGTGTGATTGTGATTGTGTGATTGTGATTGTGTGATTGTGATTGTGTGATTGTGATTGTGTGATTGTGATTGTGTGATTGTGATTGTGTGATTGTGATTGTGTGATTGTGATTGTGTGATTGTGATTGTGTGATTGTGATTGTGTGATTGTGATTGTGTGATTGTGATTGTGTGATTGTGATTGTGTGATTGTGATTGTGTGATTGTGATTGTGTGATTGTGATTGTGTGATTGTGATTGTGTGATTGTGATTGTGTGATTGTGATTGTGTGATTGTGATTGTGTGATTGTGATTGTGTGATTGTGATTGTGTGATTGTGATTGTGTGATTGTGATTGTGTGATTGTGACTGTGTGATTGTGTGAGTGTGTGATTGTGTGATTGTGTGATTGAGTGATAGTGTGGTTGTGTGATTGTGTGGTTGTGTGATTGTGTGATTGTGTGATTGTGTGATTGTGTGATTGTGTGATTGTGTGATTGTGTGATTGTGTGATTGTGTGATTGTGTGATTGTGTGATTGTGTGATTGTGTGATTGTGTGATTGTGTGATTGTGTGATTGTGTGATTGTGTGATTGTGTGATTGTGTGATTGTGGTTGTGTGATTGTGATTGTGTGATTGTGTCTGTGTGATTGTGTGAGTATGTGATTGTGTGATTGTGTGATTGTGTGATTGTGTGATTGTGTGATTGTGTAATTGTGATTGTGCGATTGTGTCATTGTGTGATTGTGTGATTGTGTGATTGTGTGATTGTGTGATTGTGTGATTGTGAGATTGTGTGATTGTGTGATGGTGTAATTGTGATTGTGTGATTGTGATTGTGTGATTGTGTGATTGTGTGATTGAGTGATTCTGTGATTCTGTGATTGTGTGATTGTGTGATTGTGCGATTGTGTGATTGTGTGAGTGTGTGATTGTCTGATTGAGTGATTGTGTGCTTGTGTGATTGTGTGGTTGTGTGGTTGTGTGATTGTGTGGTTGTGTGATTAGGTGATTGTGTGATTGTGTGATTGTGTGATTGTGATTGTGTGATTGTGATTGTGTGATTGTGATTGTGTGATTGTGATTGTGTGATTGTGATTGTGTGATTGTGATTGTGTGATTGTGACTGTGTGATTGTGTGAGTGTGTGATTGTGTGATTGTGTGATTGAGTGATTGTGTGGTTGTGTGATTGTGTGATTAGGTGATTGTGTGATTGTGTGATTGTGTGATTGTGATTGTGTGATTGTGATTGTGTGATTGTGATTGTGTGATTGTGATTGTGTGATTGTGATTGTGTGATTGTGATTGTGTGATTGTGACTGTGTGATTGTGTGAGTGTGTGATTGTGTGATTGTGTGATTGAGTGATTGTGTGGTTGTGTGATTGTGTGGTTGTGTGATTGTGTGATTGTGTGATTGTGTGATTGTGTGATTGTGTGATTGTGTGATTGTGTGATTGTGTGATTGTGTGATTGTGTGATTGTGTGATTGTGTGATTGTGTGATTGTGTGATTGTGTGATTGTGGTTGTGTGATTGTGATTGTGTGATTGTGTCTGTGTGATTGTGTGAGTATGTGATTGTGTGATTGTGTGATTGTGTGATTGTGTGATTGTGTGATTGTGTAATTGTGATTGTGCGATTGTGTCATTGTGTGATTGTGTGATTGTGTGATTGTGTGATTGTGTGATTGTGTGATTGTGAGATTGTGTGATTGTGTGATGGTGTAATTGTGATTGTGTGATTGTGATTGTGTGATTGTGTGATTGTGTGATTGTGTGATTGTGTGATTGTGTGATTGTGTGATTGTGTGATTGTGTGATTGTGTGATTGTGTGATTGTGTGATTGTGTGATTGTGTGATTGTGTGATTGTGTGATTGTGTGATTGTGTGATTGTGTGATTGTGTGAATGTGTGATTGTGTGATTGTGATTGTGTGATTGTGATTGTGTGATTGTGATTGTGTGATTGTGATTGTGTGATTGTGATTGTGTGATTGTGATTGTGTGATTGTGATTGTGTGATTGTGATTGTGTGTTTGTGATTGTGTGATTGTGATTGTGTGATTGTGATTGTGTGATTGTGATTGTGTGATTGTGATTGTGTGATGTGATTGTGTGATTGTGACTGTGTGATTGTGTGAATGTGTGATTGTGTGATTGAGTGATTGTGTGGTTGTGTGATTGTGTGGTTGTGTGATTATGTGATTGTGTGATTGTGTGATTGTGTGATTGTGTGATTGTGTGATTGTGTGATTGTGTGATTGTGGTTGTGTGATTGTGATTGTGTGATTGTGATTGTGTGATTGTGTCTGTGTGATTGTGTGAGTATGTGATTGTGTGATTGTGTGATTGTGTGATTGTGTGATTGTGTGATTGTGTGATTGTGTAATTGTGATTGTGCGATTGTGTGATTGTGTGATTGTGTGATTGTGTGATTGTGTGATTGTGAGATTGTGTGATTGTGTGATGGTGTAATTGTGATTGTGTGATTGTGATTGTGTGATTGTGTGATTGTGTGATTGAGTGATTGTGTGAGTGTGTGGTTGTGTGATTGCGTGATTGCGTGATTGTGTGATTGTGTGGTTGTGTGATTGTGTGATTGTGTGATTAGGTGATTGTGTGATTGTGTGATTGTGACTGTGTGATTGTATGAGTGTGTGATTGTGTGATTGAGTGATTGTGTGCTAGTGTGATTGTGTGGTTGTGTGATTGTGTGATTGTGTGATTGTGTGATTGTGGTTGTGTGATTGTGATTGTGTGATTGTGATTGTGTGATTGTGTCTGTGTGATTGTGTGAGTATGTGATTGTGTGATTGTGTGATTGTGTGATTGTGTGATTGTGTGATTGTGTAATTGTGATTGTGCGATTGTGTGATTGTGTGATTGTGTGATTGTGTGATTGTGTGATTGTGTGATTGTGAGATTGTGTGATTGTGTGATGGTGTAATTGTGATTGTGTGATTGTGATTGTGTGATTGTGTGATTGTGTGATTGAGTGATTGTGTGAGTGTGTGGTTGTGTGATTGCGTGATTGCGTGATTGTGTGATTGTGTGGTTGTGTGATTGTGTGATTGTGTGATTGTGTGATTAGGTGATTGTGTGATTGTGTGATTGTGACTGTGTGATTGTATGAGTGTGTGATTGTGTGATTGAGTGATTGTGTGCTAGTGTGATTGTGTGGTTGTGTGATTGTGTGATTGTGTGATTGTGTGATTGCGTGATTGTGTGATTGTGTGATTGTGTGATTGTGTGATTGTGTGATTGTGTGATTGTGTGATTGTGTGATTGTGTGATTGTGTGATTGTGTGATTGTGTGATTGTGTGATTGTGTGATTGTGTGATTGTGTGATTGTGTGATTGTGTGATTGTGTGATTGTGTGATTGTGTGATTGTGTGATTGTGTGATTGTGTGATTGTGTGATTGTGTGATTGTGTGATTGTGTGATTGTGTGATTGTGTGATTGTGTGAGTGTGTGATTGTCTGATTGAGTGATTGTGTGCTTGTGTGATTGTGTGGTTGTGTGGTTGTGTGATTGTGTGATTGTGTGATTGTGTGATTGTGTGATTGTGTGATTGTGTGAGTGTGTGATTGTCTGATTGCGTGATTGTGTGCTTGTGTGATTGTGTGGTTGTGTGATTGTGTGATTGTGTGATTGTGTGATTGTGTGATTGTGACTGTGTGATTGTGTGAGTGTGTGATTGTGTGATTGAGTGATTGTGTGCTTGTGTGATTGTGTGGTTGTGTGATTGTGTGATTGTGTGATTGTGTGATTGTGTGATTGTGTGATTGTGTGATTGTGTGATTGTGTGATTGTGTGATTGTGTGATTGTGTGATTGTGTGAGTGTGTGATTGTGTGATTGTGTGATTGTGTGATTGTGTGATTGTGATTGTGTGATTGTGACTGTGTGATTGCGTGAGTGTGTGATTGTGTGATTGAGTGATTGGGTGGTTGTGTGATTGTGTGGTTGTTAGATTGTGTGGTTGTGTGATTGTGTGAGTGTGTGATTGTGTGATTGAGTGATTGTGTGGTTGTGTGATTGTGTGGTTGTGTGATTGTGTGATTGTGTGATTGTGTGATTGTGTGATTGTGTGATTGTGTGATTGTGTGATTGTGTGATTGTGTGATTGTGTGATTGTGTGATTGTGTGATTGTGTGATTGTGTGATTGTGTGATTGTGTGATTGAGTGATTGTGTGGTTGTGTGATTGTGTGGTTGTGTGATTGTGTGATTGTGTGATTGTGTGATTGTGTGATTGTGTGATTGTGTGATTGTGTGATTGTGTGATTGTGTGATTGTGTGATTGTGTGATTGTGCGATTGTGCGATTGTGCGATTGTGTGATTGTGCGATTGTGTGATTGTGTGATTGTGTGATTGTGTGATTGTGTGATTGTGTGATTGTGTGATTGTGTGATTGTGTGATTGTGTGATTGTGTGATTGTGTGATTGTGTGATTGTGTGATTGTGTGATTGTGTGATTGTGTGATTGTGTGATTGTGTGATTGTGTGATTGTGTGATTGTGTGATTGTGATTGTGTGATTGTGATTGTGTGATTGTGATTGTGTGATTGTGATTGTGTGATTGTGTGATTGTGATTGTGTGATTGTGATTGTGTGATTGTGTGATTGTGATTGTGTGATTGTGATTGTGTGATTGTGATTGTGATTGTGTGATTGTAATTGTGTGATTGTGATTGTGTGATTGTGATTGTGTGATTGTGATTGTGTGATTGTGATTGTGTGATTGTGATTGTGTGATTGTGATTGTGTGATTGTGATTGTGTGATTGTGATTGTGTGATTGTGATTGTGTGATTGTGATTGTGTGATTGTGATTGTGTGATTGTGATTGTGTGATTGTGATTGTGTGATTGTGATTGTGTGATTGTGATTGTGTGATTGTGATTGTGTGATTGTGATTGTGTGATTGTGGTTGTGTGATTGTGATTGTGTGATTGTGATTGTGTGATTGTGATTGTGTGATTGTGACTGTGTGATTGTGTGAGTGTGTGATTGTGTGATTGAGTGATTGTGTGATTGTGTGATTGTGTGATTGTGTGATTGTGAGATTGTGTGATTGTGTGATTGTGTGATTGTGTGATTGTGTGATTGTGTGATTGTGATTGTGTGATTGTGATTGTGTGATTGTGATTGTGTGATTGTGATTGTGTGATTGTGTGATTGTGATTGTGTGATTGTGATTGTGTGATTGTGTGATTGTGATTGTGTGATTGTGATTGTGTGATTGTGATTGTGATTGTGTGATTGTAATTGTGTGATTGTGATTGTGTGATTGTGATTGTGTGATTGTGATTGTGTGATTGTGATTGTGTGATTGTGATTGTGTGATTGTGATTGTGTGATTGTGATTGTGTGATTGTGATTGTGTGATTGTGATTGTGTGATTGTGATTGTGTGATTGTGATTGTGTGATTGTGATTGTGTGATTGTGATTGTGTGATTGTGATTGTGTGATTGTGATTGTGTGATTGTGATTGTGTGATTGTGATTGTGTGATTGTGATTGTGTGATTGTGATTGTGTGATTGTGATTGTGTGATTGTGATTGTGTGATTGTGATTGTGTGATTGTGATTGTGTGATTGTGATTGTGTGATTGTGATTGTGTGATTGTGATTGTGTGATTGTGATTGTGTGATTGTGATTGTGTGATTGTGATTGTGTGATTGTGATTGTGTGATTGTGATTGTGTGATTGTGATTGTGTGATTGTGATTGTGTGATTGTGATTGTGTGATTGTGATTGTGTGATTGTGATTGTGTGATTGTGATTGTGTGATTGTGATTGTGTGATTGTGATTGTGTGATTGTGATTGTGTGATTGTGATTGTGTGATTGTGATTGTGTGATTGTGACTGTGTGATTGTGTGAGTGTGTGATTGTGTGATTGAGTGATTGTGTGGTTGTGTGATTGTGTGGTTGTGTGATTGTGTGATTGTGTGATTGTGTGATTGTGTGATTGTGTGATTGTGTGATTGTGTGATTGTGTGATTGTGTGATTGTGTGATTGTGTGATTGTGTGATTGTGTGATTGTATGATTGTGTGATTGTGGTTGTGTGATTGTGATTGTGTGATTGTGATTGTGTGATTGTGTCTGTGTGATTGTGTGAGTATGTGATTGTGTGATTGTGTGATTGTGTGATTGTGTGATTGTGTGATTGTGTAATTGTGATTGTGCGATTGTGTGATTGTGTGATTGTGTGATTGTGTGATTGTGTGATTGTGAGATTGTGTGATTGTGTGATGGTGTAATTATGATTGTGTGATTGTGATTGTGTGATTGTGTGATTGTGTGATTGAGTGATTGTGTGATTGTGTGATTGTGTGATTGTGTGATTGTGTGATTGTGTGATTGTGTGAGTGTGTGATTGTCTGATTGAGTGATTGTGTGCTTGTGTGATTGTGTGGTTGTGTGGTTGTGTGATTGTGTGATTGTGTGATTAGGTGATTGTGTGATTGTGTGATTGTGTGATTGTGACTGTGTGATTGTGTGAGTGTGTGATTGTGTGGTTGTGTGAATGTGTGGTTGTGTGATTGTGTGGTTGTGTGATTGTGCGATTGTGTGATTGTGTGATTGTGTGATTGTGTGATTGTGTGATTGTGTGATTGTGTGATTGTGTGATTGTGTGATTGTGAGTGTGTGATTGTCTGATTGAGTGATTGTGTGCTTGTGTGATTGTGTGGTTGTGTGATTGTGTGATTGTGTGATTAGGCGATTGTGTGATTGTGTGATTGTGTGATTGTGTGATTGTGTGATTGTGTGATTGTGGTTGTGTGATTGTGATTGTGTGATTGTGATTGTGTGATTGTGTCTGTGTGATTGTGTGAGTATGTGATTGTGTGATTGTGTGATTGTGTGATTGTGTGATTGTGTGATTGTGTAATTGTGATTGTGCGATTGTGTGATTGTGTGATTGTGTGATTGTGTGATTGTGTGATTGTGTGATTGTGAGATTGTGTGATTGTGTGATTGTGTGATGGTGTAATTGTGATTGTGTGATTGTGTGATTGTGTGATTGAGTGATTGTGTGATTGTGTGATTGTGTGATTGTGTGATTGTGTGATTGTGTGATTGTGTGAGTGTGTGATTGTCTGATTGAGTGATTGTGTGCTTGTGTGATTGTGTGGTTGTGTGGTTGTGTGATTGTGTGATTGTGTGATTAGGTGATTGTGTGATTGTGTGATTGTGTGATTGTGTCTGTGTGATTGTGTGAGTGTGTGATTGTGTGGTTGTGTGATTGTGTGGTTGTGTGATTGTGTGGTTGTGTGATTGTGCGATTGTGTGATTGTGTGATTGTGTGATTGTGTGGTTGTGTGATTGTGTGATTGTGTGATTGTGTGATTGTGTGATTGTGTGATTGTGAGTGTGTGATTGTCTGATTGAGTGATTGTGTGCTTGTGTGATTGTGTGGTTGTGTGATTGTGTGATTGTGTGATTAGGCGATTGTGTGATTGTGTGATTGTGTGATTGTGTGCTTGTGTGATTGTGTGATTGTGTGATTGTGTGATTGTGATTGTGTGATTGTGATTGTGTGATTGTGACTGTGTGATTGTGACTGTGCTATTGTGTGAGTGTGTGATTGTGTGATTGCGTGATTGTGTGCTTGTGTGATTGTGTGGTTGTGTGATTGTGTGATTGTGTGATTAGGTGATTGTGTGATTGTGTGATTGTGTGATTGTGTGATTGTGTGATTGTGTGATTGTGTGATTATGTGATTGTGTGATTGTGTGATTGTGTGATTGTGTGAGTGTGTGATTGTCTGATTGAGTGATTGTGTGCTTGTGTGATTGTGTGGTTGTGTGATTGTGTGATTGTGTGATTGTGTGATTGTGTGATTGTGTGATTGTGTGATTGTGTGATTGTGTGATTGTGTGATTGTGTGATTGTGTGATTGTGTGATTGTGTGATTGTGGTTGTGTGATTGTGACTGTGTGATTGTGATTGTGTGATTGTGATTGTTTGATTGTGACTGTGTGATTGTGTGAGTGTGTGATTGTGTGATTGTGTGATTGTGTGAGTGTGTGGTTGTGTGATTGTGTGATTGTGTGATTGTGATTGTGTGATTGTGACTGTGTGATTGTGTGAGTGTGTGATTGTGTGATTGAGTGATTGGGTGGTTGTGTGATTGTGTGGTAGTTAGATTGTGTGGTTGTGTGATTGTGTGAGTGTGTGATTGTGTGATTGAGTGATTGTGTGGTTGTGTGATTGTGTGGTTGTGTGATTGTGTGATTGTGTGATTGTGTGATTGTGTGATTGTGTGATTGTGTGATTGTGTGATTGTGTGATTGTGTGATTGTGTGATTGTGTGATTGTGTGATTGTGTGATTGTGTGATTGTGTGATTGTTTGATTGTGTGATTGTGTGATTGTGTGATTGTGTGATTGTGTGATTGTGTGATTGTGTGATTGTGTGGTTGTGTGATTGTGATTGTGTGATTGTGACTGTGTGATTGTGTGAGTGTGTGATTGTGTGATTGTGTGATTGTGTGATTGTGTGATTGTGTGATTGTGTGATTGTGTGATTGTGTGAGTGTGTGATTGTCTGATTGAGTGATTGTGTGCTTGTGTGATTGTGTGGTTGTGTGGTTGTGTGATTGTGTGATTGAGTGATTAGGTGATTGTGTGATTGTGTGATTGTGTGATTGTGACTGTGTGATTGTGTGAGTGTGTGATTGTGTGGTTGTGTGATTGTGTGGTTGTGTGATTGTGTGGTTGTGTGATTGTGTGATTGTGTGATTGTGTGATTGTGTGATTGTGTGGTTGTGTGGTTGTGTGATTGTGTGATTGTGTGATTAGGTGATTGTGTGATTGTGTGATTGTGACTGTGTGATTGTATGAGTGTGTGATTGTGTGATTGTGTGATTGTGTGATTGTGTGATTGTGTGATTGTGTGATTGTGATTGTGTGATTGTGACTGTGTGATTGTGTGAGTGTGTGATTGTGTGAATGAGTGATTGTGTGGTTGTGTGATTGTGTGGTTGTGTGATTGTGTGATTGTGTGATTGTGTGATTGTGTGATTGTGTGATTGTGTGATTGTGTGATTGTGTGATTGTGGTTGTGTGATTGTGATTGTGTGATTGTGATTGTGTGATTGTGTCTGTGTGATTGTGTGAGTATGTGATTGTGTGATTGTGTGATTGTGTGATTGTGTGATTGTGTGATTGTGTAATTGTGATTGTGCGATTGTGTGATTGTGTGATTGTGTGATTGTGTGATTGTGTGATTGTGTGATTGTGAGATTGTGTGATTGTGTGATGGTGTAATTGTGATTGCGTGATTGTGATTGTGTGATTGTGTGATTGTGTGATTGTGTGATTGTGTGATTGTGTGGTTGTGTGATTGCGTGATTGTGTGATTGTGTGATTGTGTGATTGTGTGATTGTGTGATTGTGTGATTGTGATTGTGTGCTTGTGATTGTGTGATTGTGATTGTGTGATTGTGATTGTGTGATTGTGATTGTGTGATTGTGATTGTGTGATTGTGATTGTGTGATTGTGATTGTGCGATTGTGATTGTGTGATTGTGAGATTGTGTGATTGTGTGATGGTGTAATTGTGATTGTGTGATTGTGATTGTGTGATTGTGTGATTGTGTGATTGAGTGATTGTGTGAGTGTGTGGTTGTGTGATTGCGTGATTGTGTGATTGTGTGGTTGTGTGATTGTGTGATTGTGTGATTAGGTGATTGTGTGATTGTGTGATTGTGTGATTGTGTGATTGTGTTATTGTGTGATTGTGTGATTGTGTGATTGTGTGATTGTGTGATTGTGTGATTGTGTGATTGTGTGATTGTGTGATTGTGTGATTGTGTGATTGTGTGATTGTGTGATTGTGTGATTGTTTGATTGTGTGATTGTGTGATTGTGTGATTGTGTGATTGTGTGATTGTGTGATTGTGTGATTGTGTGGTTGTGTGATTGTGATTGTGTGATTGTGACTGTGTGATTGTGTGAGTGTGTGATTGTGTGATTGTGTGATTGTGTGATTGTGTGATTGTGTGATTGTGTGATTGTGTGATTGTGTGAGTGTGTGATTGTCTGATTGAGTGATTGTGTGCTTGTGTGATTGTGTGGTTGTGTGGTTGTGTGATTGTGTGATTGAGTGATTAGGTGATTGTGTGATTGTGTGATTGTGTGATTGTGACTGTGTGATTGTGTGAGTGTGTGATTGTGTGGTTGTGTGATTGTGTGGTTGTGTGATTGTGTGGTTGTGTGATTGTGTGATTGTGTGATTGTGTGATTGTGTGATTGTGTGGTTGTGTGGTTGTGTGATTGTGTGATTGTGTGATTAGGTGATTGTGTGATTGTGTGATTGTGTGATTGTGACTGTGTGATTGTGTGAGTGTGTGATTGTGTGGTTGTGTGATTGTGTGGTTGTGTGATTGTGTGATTGTGAGTGTGTGATTGTCTGATTGAGTGATTGTGTGCTTGTGTGATTGTGTGGTTGTGTGATTGTGTGATTGTGTGATTAGGTGATTGTGTGATTGTGTGATTGTGTGATTGTGTGATTGTGTGATTGTGTTATTGTGTGATTGTGTGATTGTGTGATTGTGTGATTGTGTGATTGTGTGATTGTGTGATTGTGTGATTGTGTGATTGTGTGATTGTGTGATTGTGTGATTGTGTGGTTGTGTGATTGTGTGGTTGTGTGATTGTGTGATTGTGAGTGTGTGATTGTCTGATTGAGTGATTGTGTGCTTGTGTGATTGTGTGGTTGTGTGATTGTGTGATTGTGTGATTAGGTGATTGTGTGATTGTGTGATTGTGTGGTTGTGTGATTGTGTGATTGTGTGATTGTGTGATTGTGTGATTGTGTGGTTGTGTGGTTGTGTGATTGTGTGATTGTGTGATTAGGTGATTGTGTGATTGTGTGATTGTGTGATTGTGACTGTGTGATTGTGTGAGTGTGTGATTGTGTGGTTGTGTGATTGTGTGGTTGTGTGATTGTGTGATTGTGAGTGTGTGATTGTCTGATTGAGTGATTGTGTGCTTGTGTGATTGTGTGGTTGTGTGATTGTGTGATTGTGTGATTAGGTGATTGTGTGATTGTGTGATTGTGTGATTCTGTGATTGTGTGATTGTGTGATTGTGTGATTGTGTGATTGTGTGATTGTGTGATTGTGATTGTGTGATTGTGATTGTGTGACAGTGACTGTGTGATTGTGTGAGTGTGTGATTGTGTGATTGAGTGATTGTGTGCTTGTGTGATTGTGTGGTTGTGTGATTGTGTGATTGTGTGATTAGGTGATTGTGTGATTGTGTGATTGTGTGATTGTGTGATTGTGTGATTGTGATTGTGTGATTGTGACTGTGTGATTGTGTGAGTGTGTGATTGTGTGATTGTGTGATTGTGTGATTGTGTGAGTGTGTGATTGTGTGATTGTGTGATTGTGTGATTGTGTGATTGTGATTGTGTGATTGTGACTGTGTGATTGCGTGAGTGTGTGATTGTGTGATTGAGTGATTGGGTGGTTGTGTGATTGTGCGGTTGTTAGATTGTGTGGTTGTGTGATTGTGTGAGTGTGTGATTGTGTGATTGAGTGATTGTGTGGTTGTGTGATTGTGTGGTTGTGTGATTGTGTGATTGTGTGATTGTGTGATTGTGTGATTGTGTGATTGTGTGATTGTGTGATTGTGTGATTGTGTGATTGTGGTTGTGTGATTGTGATTGTGTGATTGTGATTGTGTGATTGTGTCTGTGTGATTGTGTGAGTATGTGATTGTGTGATTGTGTGATTGTGTGATTGTGTGATTGTGTAATTGTGATTGTGCGATTGTGTGATTGTGTGATTGTGTGATTGTGTGATTGTGTGATTGTGTGATTGTGAGATTGTGTGATTGTGTGATGGTGTAATTGTGATTGTGTGATTGTGATTGTGTGATTGTGTGATTGTGTGATTGAGTGATTGTGTGAGTGTGTGGTTGTGTGATTGTGTGGTTGTGTGATTGTGTGGTTGTGTGATTGTGTGATTGTGTGATTAGGTGATTGTGTGATTGTGTGATTGTGACTGTGTGATTGTATGAGTGTGTGATTGTGTGATTGTGTGATTGTTTGATTGTGTGATTGTGTGATTGTGTGATTGTGTGATTGTGTGATTGTGTGATTGTGTGATTGTGTGATTGTGTGATTGTGTGATTGTGTGATTGTTTGATTGTGTGATTGTGTGATTGTGTGATTGTGTGATTGTGTGATTGTGTGATTGTGTGATTGTGTGATTGTGTGATTGTGATTGTGTGATTGTGATTGTGTGATTGTGATTGTGTGATTGTGATTGTGTGATTGTGATTGTGTGATTGTGATTGTGTGATTGTGATTGTGTGATTGTGATTGTGTGATTGTGATTGTGTGATTGTGATTGTGTGATTGTGATTGTGTGATTGTGATTGTGATTGTGTGATTGTGATTGTGTGATTGTGATTGTGTGATTGTGATTGTGTGATTGTGATTGTGTGATTGTGATTGTGTGATTGTGATTGTGTGATTGTGATTGTGTGATTGTGATTGTGTGATTGTGATTGTGTGATTGTGATTGTGTGATTGTGATTGTGTGATTGTGATTGTGTGATTGTGATTGTGTGATTGTGATTGTGTGATTGTGATTGTGTGATTGTGATTGTGTGATTGTGATTGTGTGATTGTGATTGTGTGATTGTGATTGTGTGATTGTGATTGTGTGATTGTGATTGTGTGATTGTGATTGTGTGATTGTGATTGTGTGATTGTGATTGTGTGATTGTGATTGTGTGATTGTGATTGTGTGATTGTGATTGTGTGATTGTGATTGTGTGATTGTGATTGTGTGATTGTGATTGTGTGATTGTGATTGTGTGATTGTGATTGTGTGATTGTGATTGTGTGATTGTGATTGTGTGATTGTGATTGTGTGATTGTGATTGTGTGATTGTGATTGTGTGATTGTGATTGTGTGATTGTGATTGTGTGATTGTGATTGTGTGATTGTGATTGTGTGATTGTGATTGTGTGATTGTGATTGTGTGATTGTGATTGTGTGATTGTGATTGTGTGATTGTGATTGTGTGATTGTGATTGTGTGATTGTGATTGTGTGATTGTGTTTGTGTGATTGTGATTGTGTGATTGTGATTGTGTGATTGTGATTGTGTGATTGTGTGATTGTGATTGTGTGATTGTGATTGTGTGATTGTGATTGTGTGATTGTGATTGTGTGATTGTGGTTGTGTGATTGTGATTGTGTGATTGTGATTGTGTGATTGTGTCTGTGTGATTGTGTGAGTATGTGATTGTGTGATTGTGTGATTGTGTGATTGTGTGATTGTGTGATTGTGTAATTGTGATTGTGCGATTGTGTGATTGTGTGATTGTGTGATTGTGTGATTGTGTGATTGTGTGATTGTGAGATTGTGTGATTGTGTGATGGTGTAATTGTGATTGTGTGATTGTGATTGTGTGATTGTGTGATTGTGTGATTGAGTGATTGTGTGAGTGTGTGGTTGTGTGATTGTGTGATTGTGTGATTGTGTGGTTGTGTGATTGTGTGATTGTGTGATTAGGTGATTGTGTGATTGTGTGATTGTGACTGTGTGATTGTATGAGTGTGTGATTGTGTGATTGAGTGATTGTGTGCTTGTGTGATTGTGTGGTTGTGTGATTGTGTGATTGTGTGATTGTGTGATTGTGTGATTGTGTGATTGTGTGATTGTGTGATTGTGACTGTGTGATTGTATGAGTGTGTGATTGTGTGATTGAGTGATTGTGTGCTTGTGTGATTGTGTGGTTGTGTGATTGTGTGATTGTGTGATTGTGTGATTGTGTGATTGTGTGATTGTGTGATTGTGTGATTGTGTGATTGTGTGATTGTGTGATTGTGTGATTGTGTGATTGTGTGATTGTGTGATTGTGTGATTGTGTGATTGTGTGATTGTGTGATTGTGTGATTGTGTGATTGTGTGATTGTGTGATTGTGTGATTGTGTGATTGTGTGATTGTGTGATTGTGTGATTGCGTGATTGCGTGATTGTGTGATTGTGTGATTGTGTGATTGTGTGATTGTTTGATTGTGTGATTGTGTGATTGTGTGATTGTGTGATTGTGTGATTGTGTGATTGTGTGATTGTGTGATTGTGTTATTGTGTGATTGTGTGATTGTGTGATTGTGTGATTGTGTGATTGTGTGATTGTGTGATTGTGTGATTGTGTGATTGTGTGATTGTGTGATTGTGTGATTGTGTGATTGTGTGATTGTGTGATTGTGTGATTGTGTGATTGTGTGATTGTGTGATTGTGTGATTGTGTGATTGTGTGATTGTGTGATTGTGTGATTGTGTGATTGTGTGATTGTGTGATTGTGTGATTGTGTGATTGTGTGATTGTGTGATTGTGTGATTGTGTGATTGTGTGATTGTGTGATTGTGTGATTGTGTGATTGTGTGATTGTGTGATTGTGTGATTGTGTGATTGTGTGATTGTGTGATTGTGATTGTGTGCTTGTGATTGTGTGATTGTGATTGTGTGATTGTGATTGTGTGATTGTGATTGTGTGATTGTGATTGTGTGATTGTGATTGTGTGATTGTGTGATTGTGCTTGTGTGATTGTGTGGTTGTGTGGTTGTGTGATTGTGTGATTGTGTGATTAGGTGATTGTGTGATTGTGTGATTGTGTGATTGTGACTGTGTGATTGTGTGAGTGTGTGATTGTGTGGTTGTGTGAATGTGTGGTTGTGTGATTGTGTGGTTGTGTGATTGTGCGATTGTGTGATTGTGTGATTGTGTGATTGTGTGATTGTGTGATTGTGTGATTGTGTGATTGTGTGATTGTGTGATTGTGAGTGTGTGATTGTCTGATTGAGTGATTGTGTGCTTGTGTGATTGTGTGGTTGTGTGATTGTGTGATTGTGTGATTAGGCGATTGTGTGATTGTGTGATTGTGTGATTGTGTGATTGTGTGATTGTGTGATTGTGGTTGTGTGATTGTGATTGTGTGATTGTGATTGTGTGATTGTGTCTGTGTGATTGTGTGAGTATGTGATTGTGTGATTGTGTGATTGTGTGATTGTGTGATTGTGTGATTGTGTAATTGTGATTGTGCGATTGTGTGATTGTGTGATTGTGTGATTGTGTGATTGTGTGATTGTGTGATTGTGAGATTGTGTGATTGTGTGATTGTGTGATGGTGTAATTGTGATTGTGTGATTGTGTGATTGTGTGATTGAGTGATTGTGTGATTGTGTGATTGTGTGATTGTGTGATTGTGTGATTGTGTGATTGTGTGAGTGTGTGATTGTCTGATTGAGTGATTGTGTGCTTGTGTGATTGTGTGGTTGTGTGGTTGTGTGATTGTGTGATTGTGTGATTAGGTGATTGTGTGATTGTGTGATTGTGTGATTGTGTCTGTGTGATTGTGTGAGTGTGTGATTGTGTGGTTGTGTGATTGTGTGGTTGTGTGATTGTGTGGTTGTGTGATTGTGCGATTGTGTGATTGTGTGATTGTGTGATTGTGTGGTTGTGTGATTGTGTGATTGTGTGATTGTGTGATTGTGTGATTGTGTGATTGTGAGTGTGTGATTGTCTGATTGAGTGATTGTGTGCTTGTGTGATTGTGTGGTTGTGTGATTGTGTGATTGTGTGATTAGGCGATTGTGTGATTGTGTGATTGTGTGATTGTGTGCTTGTGTGATTGTGTGATTGTGTGATTGTGTGATTGTGATTGTGTGATTGTGATTGTGTGATTGTGACTGTGTGATTGTGACTGTGCTATTGTGTGAGTGTGTGATTGTGTGATTGCGTGATTGTGTGCTTGTGTGATTGTGTGGTTGTGTGATTGTGTGATTGTGTGATTAGGTGATTGTGTGATTGTGTGATTGTGTGATTGTGTGATTGTGTGATTGTGTGATTGTGTGATTATGTGATTGTGTGATTGTGTGATTGTGTGATTGTGTGAGTGTGTGATTGTCTGATTGAGTGATTGTGTGCTTGTGTGATTGTGTGGTTGTGTGATTGTGTGATTGTGTGATTGTGTGATTGTGTGATTGTGTGATTGTGTGATTGTGTGATTGTGTGATTGTGTGATTGTGTGATTGTGTGATTGTGGTTGTGTGATTGTGACTGTGTGATTGTGATTGTGTGATTGTGATTGTTTGATTGTGACTGTGTGATTGTGTGAGTGTGTGATTGTGTGATTGTGTGATTGTGTGAGTGTGTGGTTGTGTGATTGTGTGATTGTGTGATTGTGATTGTGTGATTGTGACTGTGTGATTGTGTGAGTGTGTGATTGTGTGATTGAGTGATTGGGTGGTTGTGTGATTGTGTGGTAGTTAGATTGTGTGGTTGTGTGATTGTGTGATTGTGTGATTGTGTGATTGTGTGATTGTGTGATTGTGTGATTGTGTGATTGTGTGAGTGTGTGATTGTCTGATTGAGTGATTGTGTGCTTGTGTGATTGTGTGGTTGTGTGGTTGTGTGATTGTGTGATTGTGTGATTAGGTGATTGTGTGATTGTGTGATTGTGTGATTGTGTGATTGTGACTGTGTGATTGTGTGAGTGTGTGATTGTGTGGTTGTGTGATTGTGTGGTTGTGTGATTGTGTGGTTGTGTGATTGTGTGATTGTGTGATTGTGTGATTGTGTGATGGTGTAATTGTGATTGTGTGATTGTGATTGTGTGATTGTGTGATTGTGTGATTGAGTGATTGTGTGAGTGTGTGGTTGTGTGATTGTGTGGTTGTGTGATTGTGTGGTTGTGTGATTGTGTGATTGTGTGATTAGGTGATTGTGTGATTGTGTGATTGTGACTGTGTGATTGTATGAGTGTGTGATTGTGTGATTGTGTGATTGTGTGATTGTTTGATTGTGTGATTGTGTGATTGTGTGATTGTGTGATTGTGTGATTGTGTGATTGTGTGATTGTGTGATTGTGTGATTGTGTGATTGTGTGATTGTTTGATTGTGTGATTGTGTGATTGTGTGATTGTGTGATTGTGTGATTGTGTGATTGTGTGATTGTGTGATTGTGTGATTGTGTGATTGTGATTGTGTGATTGTGATTTTGTGATTGTGATTGTGTGATTGTGATTGTGTGATTGTGATTGTGTGATTGTGATTGTGTGATTGTGATTGTGTGATTGTGATTGTGTGATTGTGATTGTGTGATTGTGATTGTGTGATTGTGATTGTGATTGTGTGATTGTGATTGTGTGATTGTGATTGTGTGATTGTGATTGTGTGATTGTGATTGTGTGATTGTGATTGTGTGATTGTGATTGTGTGATTGTGATTGTGTGATTGTGATTGTGTGATTGTGATTGTGTGATTGTGATTGTGTGATTGTGATTGTGTGATTGTGATTGTGTGATTGTGATTGTGTGATTGTGATTGTGTGATTGTGATTGTGTGATTGTGATTGTGTGATTGTGATTGTGTGATTGTGATTGTGTGATTGTGATTGTGTGATTGTGTGATTGTGATTGTGTGATTGTGATTGTGTGATTGTGATTGTGTGATTGTGATTGTGTGATTGTGATTGTGTGATTGTGATTGTGTGATTGTGATTGTGTGATTGTGATTGTGTGATTGTGATTGTGTGATTCTGATTGTGTGATTGTGATTGTGTGATTGTGATTGTGTGATTGTGATTGTGTGATTGTGATTGTGTGATTGCGATTGTGTGATTGTGATTGTGTGATTGTGATTGTGTGATTGTGATTGTGTGATTGTGTTTGTGTGATTGTGATTGTGTGATTGTGATTGTGTGATTGTGATTGTGTGATTGTGTGATTGTGATTGTGTGATTGTGATTGTGTGATTGTGATTGTGTGATTGTGATTGTGTGATTGTGGTTGTGTGATTGTGATCGTGTGATTGTGATTGTGTGATTGTGTCTGTGTGATTGTGTGAGTATGTGATTGTGTGATTGTGTGATTGTGTGATTGTGTGATTGTGTGATTGTGTAATTGTGATTGTGCGATTGTGTGATTGTGCGATTGTGTGATTGTGTGATTGTGTGATTGTGTGATTGTGAGATTGTGTGATTGTGTGATGGTGTAATTGTGATTGTGTGATTGTGATTGTGTGATTGTGTGATTGTGTGATTGAGTGATTGTGTGAGTGTGTGGTTGTGTGATTGTGTGATTGTGTGATTGTGTGGTTGTGTGATTGTGTGATTGTGTGATTAGGTGATTGTGTGATTGTGTGATTGTGACTGTGTGATTGTATGAGTGTGTGATTGTGTGATTGAGTGATTTTGTGCTTGTGTGATTGTGTGGTTGTGTGATTGTGTGATTGTGTGATTGTGTGATTGTGTGATTGTGTGATTGTGTGATTGTGTGATTGTGTGATTGTGTGATTGTGTGATTGTGTGATTGTGTGATTGTGTGATTGTGTGATTGTGTGATTGTGTGATTGTGTGATTGTGTGATTGTGTGATTGTGTGATTGTGTGATTGTGTGATTGTGTGATTGTGTGATTGTGTGTTTGTGGTTGTGTGATTGTGACTGTGTGATTGTGATTGTGTGATTGTGATTGTGTGATTGTGACTGTGTGATTGTGTGAGTGTGTGATTGTGTGATTGTGTGATTGTGTGATTGTGTGATTGTGTGATTGTGTGATTGTGTGATTGTGTGATTGTGTGATTGTGTGATTGTGTGATTGTGTGATTGTGTGAGTGTGTGATTGTCTGATTGAGTGATTGTGTGCTTGTGTGATTGTGTGGTTGTGTGGTTGTGTGATTGTGTGATTGTGTGGTTAGGTGATTGTGTGATTGTGTGATTGTGTGATTGTGACTGTGTGATTGTGTGAGTGTGTGATTGTGTGGTTGTGTGATTGTGTGGTTGTGTGATTGTGTGGTTGTGTGATTGTGTGATTGTGTGATTGTGTGATTGTGTGATTGTGTGATTGTGTGATTGTGTGATTGTGTGATTGTGTGATTGTGAGTGTGTGATTGTCTGATTGAGTGATTGTGTGCTTGTGTGATTGTGTGGTTGTGTGATTGTGTGATTGTGTGATAAGGTGATTGTGTGATTGTGTGATTGTGTGATTGTGTGATTGTGTGATTGTGTGATTGTGTGATTGTGTGATTGTGTGATTGTGTGATTGTGTGATTGTGTGATTGTGTGATTGCGTGATTGTGTGATTGTGTGATTGTGTGATTGTGTGATTGTGTGATTGTGTGATTGTGTGATTGTGTGATTGTGTGAATGTGTGATTGTGGTTGTGTGATTGTGGTTGTGTGATTGTGATTGTGTGATTGTGATTGTGTGATTGTGACTGTGTGATTGTGTGAGTGTGTGATTGTGTGATTGTTTGGTTGTGTGATTGTGTGGTTGTGTGATTGTGATTGTGTGATTGTGATTGTGTGATTGTGATTGTGTGATTGTGATTGTGTGATTGTGATTGTGTGATTGTGATTGTGTGATTGTGATTGTGTGATTGTGATTGTGTGATTGTGATTGTGTGATTGTGATTGTGTGATTGTGATTGTGTGATTGTGATTGTGATTGTGTGATTGTGATTGTGTGATTGTGATTGTGTGATTGTGATTGTGTGATTGTGATTGTGTGATTGTGATTGTGTGATTGTGATTGTGTGATTGTGATTGTGTGATTGTGATTGTGTGATTGTGATTGTGTGATTGTGATTGTGTGATTGTGATTGTGTGATTGTGATTGTGTGATTGTGATTGTGTGATTGTGATTGTGTGATTGTGATTGTGTGATTGTGATTGTGTGATTGTGATTGTGTGATTGTGATTGTGTGATTGTGATTGTGTGATTGTGATTGTGTGATTGTGATTGTGTGATTGTGATTGTGTGATTGTGATTGTGTGATTGTGATTGTGTGATTGTGATTGTGTGATTGTGATTGTGTGATTGTGATTGTGTGATTGTGATTGTGTGATTGTGATTGTGTGATTGTGATTGTGTGATTGTGATTGTGTGATTGTGATTGTGTGATTGTGATTGTGTGATTGTGATTGTGTGATTGTGATTGTGTGATTGTGATTGTGTGATTGTGATTGTGTGATTGTGATTGTGTGATTGTGATTGTGTGATTGTGATTGTGTGATTGTGATTGTGTGATTGTGATTGTGTGATTGTGATTGTGTGATTGTGATTGTGTGATTGTGATTGTGTGATTGTGATTGTGTGATTGTGATTGTGTGATTGTGTTTGTGTGATTGTGATTGTGTGATTGTGATTGTGTGATTGTGATTGTGTGATTGTGTGATTGTGATTGTGTGATTGTGATTGTGTGATTGTGATTGTGTGATTGTGATTGTGTGATTGTGGTTGTGTGATTGTGATTGTGTGATTGTGATTGTGTGATTGTGTCTGTGTGATTGTGTGAGTATGTGATTGTGTGATTGTGTGATTGTGTGATTGTGTGATTGTGTGATTGTGTAATTGTGATTGTGCGATTGTGTGATTGTGTGATTGTGTGATTGTGTGATTGTGTGATTGTGTGATTGTGAGATTGTGTGATTGTGTGATGGTGTAATTGTGATTGTGTGATTGTGATTGTGTGATTGTGTGATTGTGTGATTGAGTGATTGTGTGAGTGTGTGGTTGTGTGATTGTGTGATTGTGTGATTGTGTGGTTGTGTGATTGTGTGATTGTGTGATTAGGTGATTGTGTGATTGTGTGATTGTGACTGTGTGATTGTATGAGTGTGTGATTGTGTGATTGAGTGATTGTGTGCTTGTGTGATTGTGTGGTTGTGTGATTGTGTGATTGTGTGATTGTGTGATTGTGTGATTGTGTGATTGTGTGATTGTGTGATTGTGACTGTGTGATTGTATGAGTGTGTGATTGTGTGATTGAGTGATTGTGTGCTTGTGTGATTGTGTGGTTGTGTGATTGTGTGATTGTGTGATTGTGTGATTGTGTGATTGTGTGATTGTGTGATTGTGTGATTGTGTGATTGTGTGATTGTGTGATTGTGTGATTGTGTGATTGTGTGATTGTGTGATTGTGTGATTGTGTGATTGTGTGATTGTGTGATTGTGTGATTGTGTGATTGTGTGATTGTGTGATTGTGTGATTGTGTGATTGTGTGATTGTGTGATTGTGTGATTGCGTGATTGCGTGATTGTGTGATTGTGTGATTGTGTGATTGTGTGATTGTTTGATTGTGTGATTGTGTGATTGTGTGATTGTGTGATTGTGTGATTGTGTGATTGTGTGATTGTGTGATTGTGTTATTGTGTGATTGTGTGATTGTGTGATTGTGTGATTGTGTGATTGTGTGATTGTGTGATTGTGTGATTGTGTGATTGTGTGATTGTGTGATTGTGTGATTGTGTGATTGTGTGATTGTGTGATTGTGTGATTGTGTGATTGTGTGATTGTGTGATTGTGTGATTGTGTGATTGTGTGATTGTGTGATTGTGTGATTGTGTGATTGTGTGATTGTGTGATTGTGTGATTGTGTGATTGTGTGATTGTGTGATTGTGTGATTGTGTGATTGTGTGATTGTGTGATTGTGTGATTGTGTGATTGTGTGATTGTGTGATTGTGTGATTGTGTGATTGTGTGATTGTGTGATTGTGTGATTGTGATTGTGTGCTTGTGATTGTGTGATTGTGATTGTGTGATTGTGATTGTGTGATTGTGATTGTGTGATTGTGATTGTGTGATTGTGATTGTGTGATTGTGTGATTGTGCTTGTGTGATTGTGTGGTTGTGTGGTTGTGTGATTGTGTGATTGTGTGATTAGGTGATTGTGTGATTGTGTGATTGTGTGATTGTGACTGTGTGATTGTGTGAGTGTGTGATTGTGTGGTTGTGTGAATGTGTGGTTGTGTGATTGTGTGGTTGTGTGATTGTGCGATTGTGTGATTGTGTGATTGTGTGATTGTGTGATTGTGTGATTGTGTGATTGTGTGATTGTGTGATTGTGTGATTGTGAGTGTGTGATTGTCTGATTGAGTGATTGTGTGCTTGTGTGATTGTGTGGTTGTGTGATTGTGTGATTGTGTGATTAGGCGATTGTGTGATTGTGTGATTGTGTGATTGTGTGATTGTGTGATTGTGTGATTGTGGTTGTGTGATTGTGATTGTGTGATTGTGATTGTGTGATTGTGTCTGTGTGATTGTGTGAGTATGTGATTGTGTGATTGTGTGATTGTGTGATTGTGTGATTGTGTGATTGTGTAATTGTGATTGTGCGATTGTGTGATTGTGTGATTGTGTGATTGTGTGATTGTGTGATTGTGTGATTGTGAGATTGTGTGATTGTGTGATTGTGTGATGGTGTAATTGTGATTGTGTGATTGTGTGATTGTGTGATTGAGTGATTGTGTGATTGTGTGATTGTGTGATTGTGTGATTGTGTGATTGTGTGATTGTGTGAGTGTGTGATTGTCTGATTGAGTGATTGTGTGCTTGTGTGATTGTGTGGTTGTGTGGTTGTGTGATTGTGTGATTGTGTGATTAGGTGATTGTGTGATTGTGTGATTGTGTGATTGTGTCTGTGTGATTGTGTGAGTGTGTGATTGTGTGGTTGTGTGATTGTGTGGTTGTGTGATTGTGTGGTTGTGTGATTGTGCGATTGTGTGATTGTGTGATTGTGTGATTGTGTGGTTGTGTGATTGTGTGATTGTGTGATTGTGTGATTGTGTGATTGTGTGATTGTGAGTGTGTGATTGTCTGATTGAGTGATTGTGTGCTTGTGTGATTGTGTGGTTGTGTGATTGTGTGATTGTGTGATTAGGCGATTGTGTGATTGTGTGATTGTGTGATTGTGTGCTTGTGTGATTGTGTGATTGTGTGATTGTGTGATTGTGATTGTGTGATTGTGATTGTGTGATTGTGACTGTGTGATTGTGACTGTGCTATTGTGTGAGTGTGTGATTGTGTGATTGCGTGATTGTGTGCTTGTGTGATTGTGTGGTTGTGTGATTGTGTGATTGTGTGATTAGGTGATTGTGTGATTGTGTGATTGTGTGATTGTGTGATTGTGTGATTGTGTGATTGTGTGATTATGTGATTGTGTGATTGTGTGATTGTGTGATTGTGTGAGTGTGTGATTGTCTGATTGAGTGATTGTGTGCTTGTGTGATTGTGTGGTTGTGTGATTGTGTGATTGTGTGATTGTGTGATTGTGTGATTGTGTGATTGTGTGATTGTGTGATTGTGTGATTGTGTGATTGTGTGATTGTGTGATTGTGGTTGTGTGATTGTGACTGTGTGATTGTGATTGTGTGATTGTGATTGTTTGATTGTGACTGTGTGATTGTGTGAGTGTGTGATTGTGTGATTGTGTGATTGTGTGAGTGTGTGGTTGTGTGATTGTGTGATTGTGTGATTGTGATTGTGTGATTGTGACTGTGTGATTGTGTGAGTGTGTGATTGTGTGATTGAGTGATTGGGTGGTTGTGTGATTGTGTGGTAGTTAGATTGTGTGGTTGTGTGATTGTGTGATTGTGTGATTGTGTGATTGTGTGATTGTGTGATTGTGTGATTGTGTGAGTGTGTGATTGTCTGATTGAGTGATTGTGTGCTTGTGTGATTGTGTGGTTGTGTGGTTGTGTGATTGTGTGATTGTGTGATTAGGTGATTGTGTGATTGTGTGATTGTGTGATTGTGTGATTGTGACTGTGTGATTGTGTGAGTGTGTGATTGTGTGGTTGTGTGATTGTGTGGTTGTGTGATTGTGTGGTTGTGTGATTGTGTGATTGTGTGATTGTGTGATTGTGTGATGGTGTAATTGTGATTGTGTGATTGTGATTGTGTGATTGTGTGATTGTGTGATTGAGTGATTGTGTGAGTGTGTGGTTGTGTGATTGTGTGGTTGTGTGATTGTGTGGTTGTGTGATTGTGTGATTGTGTGATTAGGTGATTGTGTGATTGTGTGATTGTGACTGTGTGATTGTATGAGTGTGTGATTGTGTGATTGTGTGATTGTGTGATTGTTTGATTGTGTGATTGTGTGATTGTGTGATTGTGTGATTGTGTGATTGTGTGATTGTGTGATTGTGTGATTGTGTGATTGTGTGATTGTGTGATTGTTTGATTGTGTGATTGTGTGATTGTGTGATTGTGTGATTGTGTGATTGTGTGATTGTGTGATTGTGTGATTGTGTGATTGTGTGATTGTGATTGTGTGATTGTGATTTTGTGATTGTGATTGTGTGATTGTGATTGTGTGATTGTGATTGTGTGATTGTGATTGTGTGATTGTGATTGTGTGATTGTGATTGTGTGTGTGATTGTGTGTTGTGATTGTGTGATTGTGTTTGTGATTGTGTGATTGTGATTGTGTGATTGTGATTGTGTGATTGTGATTGTGTGATTGTGATTGTGTGATTGTGATTGTGTGATTGTGATTGTGTGATTGTGATTGTGTGTGTGTGTGATTGTGTGTGTGGATTGGTGATTGTGTTGTGTGATTGTGTGTGTGTTGTGATTGTGTGATTGTGATTGTGTGTTGTGATGGTGTGGTGTGTGGTGTGTGATTGTGTGTGTGATTGTGGGTTGTGTGTGTGTGTGTGTGTGATTGTGTGTGGGTGATTGTGTGTGTGATTGGTGTGTGTGTGTGGGTGATTGTGATTGGTGTGTGTGATTGTGGGTTGTGATTGTGTGATTGTGATTGTGTGATTGTGATTGTGTGATTCTGATTGTGTGATTGTGATTGTGTGATTGTGATTGTGTGATTGTGATTGTGTGATTGTGATTGTGTGATTGCGATTGTGTGATTGTGATTGTGTGATTGTGATTGTGTGATTGTGATTGTGTGATTGTGTTTGTGATGTGATTGTGTGATTGTGATTGTGTGATTGTGATTGTGTGATTGTGTGATTGTGATTGTGTGATTGTGATTGTGTGATTGTGATTGTGTGATTGTGATTGTGTGATTGTGGTTGTGTGATTGTGATCGTGTGATTGTGATTGTGTGATTGTGTCTGTGTGATTGTGTGAGTATGTGATTGTGTGATTGTGTGATTGTGTGATTGTGTGATTGTGTGATTGTGTAATTGTGATTGTGCGATTGTGTGATTGTGCGATTGTGTGATTGTGTGATTGTGTGATTGTGTGATTGTGAGATTGTGTGATTGTGTGATGGTGTAATTGTGATTGTGTGATTGTGATTGTGTGATTGTGTGATTGTGTGATTGAGTGATTGTGTGAGTGTGTGGTTGTGTGATTGTGTGATTGTGTGATTGTGTGGTTGTGTGATTGTGTGATTGTGTGATTAGGTGATTGTGTGATTGTGTGATTGTGACTGTGTGATTGTATGAGTGTGTGATTGTGTGATGTTGGTGATTTGTGATTGTGTGTTGTGTGGTTGTGTGATTGTGTGATGGGGGGTTGTGTGATTGGTGATTGTGTGATTGTGTGATTGTGTGATTGTGTGTTGTGTGATTGTGTGATGTGTGTTGTGTGATTGTGTGTTGTGTGATTGTGTGATTGTGTGTTGTGATTGTTGTGTGATTGTGTGTGTGGTTGTGTGATTGGGATGTGTGATTGGTGTGTTGTGTTGGGTGATTGTGGTGGTGGTGGTGTGTGGTGTGTGGTTGTGTGATTGTGTGTGTGTGATGTGTGATGGTGTGTGTGTGATTGTGTGTTGTGTGATTGTGTGATTGTGTGATTGTGTGATTGTGTGAGTGTGTGATTGTCTGATTGAGTGATTGTGTGCTTGTGTGATTGTGTGGTTGTGTGGTTGTGTGATTGTGTGATTGTGTGGTTAGGTGATTGGTGATGTGTGTTGTGTGTTGTGATGTGTGATTGTGTGAGTGTGTGATTGTGTGGTTGTGTGATTGTGTGGTGTGTGATTGTGTGGTGTGTGTGTGTGATTGTGTGATTGTGTGATTGTGTGATTGTGTGATTGTGTGATTGTGTGATTGTGTGATTGTGTGATTGTGATGTGTGTGTGATTGTCTGATTGAGTGATTGTGTGCTTGTGTGATTGTGTGGTTGTGTGATTGTGTGATTGTGTGATAAGGTGATTGTGTGATTGTGTGATTGTGTGATTGTGTGATTGTGTGATTGTGTGATGTGTGATTGTGATTGTGTGATTGTGTGATTGTGGTTGTGATTGTTGTGATTGTGTGATTGTGTGATTGTGTG